>NW_024378153.1:0-2436 GCF_016835505.1 Polypterus senegalus
TGTTTGTTCTTTTTTTGTCAAGGTATGTTTTTTTTATTTTTTGTTATATTAAAATAGCAAAATATATAATAATATAAAGCTAAACTATTATTTATTGTGTGAGACTATGTACAGGGTGACACAGAAAAACAGGAACCCTTGAAAAACCCAATAATAATAGAAGAAATCCAACAAAAATAATGTATTTACAGCAATTGAACCACTACAACTTGCCTTTTTAGAGACAGTAATTCAAATTATCAATGTCTGAAAATTACGTCCTGTAGATGGCGTCCTCCTGTACGTATGCATTCTTCCAATCTGCTGTCGAGGTTCCCCATTGATTGCTGCAACATCTCAGCTGGGATACCACAAATTTTATCTTGAATTCTTTGTTTAATTCATTCAGTGTCCCTGGCCGAGTCGTGTGGACTGGATTCTTTAGGTAGCACCACAAGAAAAAAATCACAAAAGGACAAATCCGGTGATCTTGAGGGCCAGGGAATGTCACTGAATCTTGAGATGACACGGTTACCGAACAATTCTCGCACAGCTGCCATTGATTTGCCTTGCAATTGATTACTAAATTACTAAATGGCGAGATTGTTTACAGCTCAAGGTCCCTGTTCCTCAGTGCTGCCAACTGTACATGGCTGCCACTACGCATTTCAAAAGTTCCCGGTTTTCTGTGTCACCCTATATATTTTAAAGTGTTTTTTTTTTTTTTTTCTGATGAAATGTTTATAATATATTGTAAATAGTTCTATATGTAATACATATGTTATGAAAACAGAGCTAGACGCATGGTGGAGGCTGTAGGGTCTTTGGTGAGAAGCCGTTTGTATGACGCCCTGTTCTTTATTTTGTTTGTGGAAAAGGAAAAAGGATATAAACTTCTGTGTCTCCTACATGTTGATTTGTTTTTGACACAACACTAAGTAGGATGGATTTGTGTCAGTTACATGTGCTTACTGTCCAGGCAGGAGTGAACCTCACTCTTTAGTCAGGACAGTTCTGTTGTACTTCTCTCCTGTGGGAATTCTGGTATTTCTCTGAAGTGTACTGCTCTGACAGATTTGTTTGCCACGTTCCAAACAACAATATGGCTTCTCTTTGAGATTCATTTCTTAACAATAGTTTAGTTTGCTTACTTTTCAGGACACAACTGAACCTCATTCTTAAGTCCTGAAGGGTTCTTGGTTTTCTGGACTGACTTTTGAACTGCTAATGTTTTTATTCTGTTGAGAACTCTTGTGTGTCTCTGAAGACTGAATATACGTGAAAACTGTTTACCACATTCATTACAGCAATATGGCTTCTCTCTGGTGTGAACTCTTGTGTGTCTCTGAAGATTGCTTTTTGTGAAAACTGTTTACCACATTCATTACAACAATATGTCTTCTCTCCAGTGTGAACTCTATTGTGTTTCTGTAGATTGCCTTTTTGTGAAAACTGCTTACCACATTCATTACAGCAATATGGCTTCTCTCCGGTGTGAACTCTTGTGTGTCTCTGAAGACTGTTCATATATGAAAACTGTTTGCCACATTCATTACAGCAATATGGCTTCTCTTCGGTGTGAACTCTCCTGTGTTTCTGAAGATCACTCTTTTTAGGGAATTCTCTGCCACATTCCACACAGCAGTGATCTTTCTTTCCTGTGTAAAATTTAAAACAAAAATGAAAAAAGAAAAAGGTGCTTATTTTCAATTTGCTGCCTTATTATTAACATTAACTCACATTAAATACATGAGGGCTGAAATCAGGAACAGCCTTAGCATAAGCAATTATAAAACCTTTGTTGTACTTGGAAAACACACTTAATTTGTTAATTTTATGTCCTTTATTACAATTGCTCAGTAGAGCCACATTTATAAAACTTCCTTATGCTCGGTAACATATATAAAAGCTGTTTCTTATGCAAAAGTTAGGATTTATTAAACTAGAACTTGCCATTTAAATTGGCTCAAAGTTACATCAAGTTTTGAGCATTTGTAAGTCCCATGCAGACTTTATTTATTTGTTTTGGCAATTTAGCAACTCCAAGTGGAAAAACGAAGAACTGAATAGAAAATCTCATTTCATTACACATTTCACATTCTGATGTTTGACAGGCTACACAAGGAGTGAGTTTTGATGTATCACAATGACATTTTGGCTAATAATTATGTTTATATTCTAAGCCGATTTAAACTCCCTACTGTCATCCTCTTTGAAGTATGTGCTGAACTGCAGACTTCCTTACAGAGACCATCATGCAGAAATCACATAATCCCTTTTCTCTTGCAGGTCTTAACAGCTGTGGGTTATTTGGCGATGGCGCCTTTTCAGTGTGAACTGCCTGACTGGTGAGGAATCTCTCAGTCACCCTGAGCCATGTAATGCCATCTGTATGGGATGGTATACTTAAGATGGTAGAGTGTGTCACAAACACGACACAGAGTAATAGAAAGGTTT
>NW_024378154.1:0-5955 GCF_016835505.1 Polypterus senegalus
AAGGCATGAGGTACCGTGGAAAAGTGCGTGGCTTTACGCCAAGTGTAGGTTTTATACATCGCGATTTGAACGTGGAAAAGTTCTTACGCAACATTTCTGTGCGTACGCACTGTTTATACATGAGGCCCCAGGCCTGTGTATGTTCTTCTATTTGTGTCCAGGTTCTTATCGCCTGTATATTTGCTGCCCAGTAATAAAACTGGAAGTTAGGTAGAGCCATGCCGCCTACTGCCTTTTGTCTTTGTAGGGTCGCTCTTTTGATGCGTGGATGTTTTGAATTCCAAATAAATACAATACAATACAATACAATACAGTTTATTTTTGTATAGCCCAAAATCACACAGGAAGTGCCGCAATGGGCTTTAACAGGCCCTGCCTTTTGACAGCCCCCAGCCTTGACTCTCTGAGAAGACAAGGAAAAACTCCCAATAAAACCTTGTAGGAAAAATGGAAGAAACCTCGGGAAAGGCAGTTCAAAGAGAGACCCCTTTCCAGGTAGGTTGGGCGTGCAGTGGGTGTCAAAAGTAGGGGGTCAATACAATACAATATACAGAACAGAACAATTCCTTAAGACAGCATAATAATAAAAATTTTAGAAGTACGGTTTAACAGTAGATGATATGACATAATTAGGTTTGGATATTTTTAGAGTCCTGGAGACCTCATCCATCTAGCTGCCTCCCCATTTGGCCATGCCACGGCTGAAACGTTGCTCCGATGAAAGGACCCTCTTTCCCATGATTCCTGTGATCCTCCATCAGGGATGACTTTACCATAGGCAGGCAAACAACTTGGCAGGTGGGCGTGGCACCAATTGCCACATTTGGGTACCGAGAAAAGAAACAGAATAGGTGAGGGTTAGTATTCAAATATAATTATCATGTTACTTATGTTATAGTGCTAATGACTAACAACAGAGATGCAGTATGTACAGTTAATCAGCAGCTCTAGTCAGGATATGCTAAACTGAAGTAGTGAGTCTTCAGCCGGGATTTAAAGGCTGAGACTGAAGGGGCATCTCTTATGGAAGCAGGAAGACCATTCCACAGTTTAGGGGCCCTGTAACTAAAAGCTCGACCTCCCACTGTTATTTTATTAATCCTTGGAATCCTAAGCAGACCGGCATCTTGAGATCTTAATGTGCTCAGGTTTGTAAGTCATGATAAGTTCAGACAAGTAAGCGGACCTTGGCCATTTAATGCTTTATATGTTAAAAGGAGGATTTTGAAATCTGCCCTAAACTTAACTGGGAGCCAGTGTAAAGATTTAAGAACTGGGGTTATGTGTTCATATTTTCTTGTTCTTGTAATAATTCTTGCAGTGCATTTTGGGATTAACTGGAGGCTGTATAGAGAACAGTTTGAACAGCCAGTGAACACCGCATTGCAGTAGTCAATCCTACTAGAGATAAATGCATGAATTAATTTCTCACAATCCTGTTTATTTAGAAAGCGCCTTAATTTCCTAACATTTTTAAGATGGAAAAACATGTTTTGGACGACTTTGTAATATCGCTTTAAATGACATGCTAGAGTCAAAGATAACTCCTAGATTGCGGGCTGATTCAGTAAAATTAATTGGGATTCCAACTGAGTTAAATGACGACAAAATATTGCTGTGATCAGCGTCATTCCCTCCAACAATTAACATCTCTGTTTTATCTGTATTTAAAGACAAGTAGTTCTCATTCATCCATTCCTTTAATTCACTAACACAACTAATTAAAGACAACATCGGAGAAACTTCATTTGATTTAAATGAAAGGTATAACTGGGTGTCATCTGCATACAGTGAAAATTAACATTATGTTTCCTAATGAGAGATCCCAGTGGAAGCATGTAAAGTGAAAACAGTAAAGGTCCCAGTACTGAGCCCTGGGACACCATATTGAACTTCTGTGTATAATGATGGAGTACTGTCTGCACATTTCTGTACATACTGGAATCGATTTGATAAATAAGAACTGAACCAAGCGAGCACGGGCCTGTAAGCCCAACATCGTTTTCTAGCCTGTGCAGTAAAATAGAATGGTCAATGGTGTCAAATGCTGCACTTAAGTCCAACAACATAATTACAGTGGAATTTCCTTCATCAGAGGATATCAGAATGTCATTTACAACCCGTGTTAGTGCCGTTTCTGTACTATGACCAGTGCGAAAGCCAGACTGGAATTTCTCAAATAAATTGTAATGCTAAGGTGTGACTGAAGCTGACTGGCGACTACTTTCTAGTATTTTAGAGAGAAATGGTAAATTTGAAATAGGCCTATAGTTATTTAGTATGTGTGGGTCTAGGTCTGACTTTTTAAGTAAAGGTTTAATGACTGACACTTTTAGTGCATCAGGTACTGTGCCATGCAGTAATGAACTATTGATAATGTTAGAATAGGGCTGCAAGAACATCCATTGCACTTTTTACTAGTTTTGTTGGCACTGGATCTAGGGAACAAGTAGTGGGCTTCATTTTAGTAATTAAAGTTAAGACTTCCTGGTGAGTTACAGGATTAAAATTATTAAAGTGCTGAATGCAATGTGCAGGGTCTGCTAAGCTAGTATTTGGTTTGTACTGTGATGCTGAGATCTGGGATCTTATATTTTTAATTTTCTCATTGAAGAAGTTCATAAAGTCTGTACTGCTAATATCTGTTGGTATTTTGCACTGTTGATCTGAATTCCCATTTGTTAATTTAGCCACTGCTCTAAAAAGTACCCTAGGATTTTTATTATTGCTATCTATTAATGTAGAATAGTATTCTGAGCGAGCTTTAAAGAGGGCTTTTTATATTTATTACACTCTCTGTCCATGCAATTTGAAAGACATGTAGCTTTGTTGTTCTCCATCTGCTCCAGTTTTCGACACTCTAATTTAAGAGCTCGAGTATTTTCATTAAACCAGGGAGAGTTTCTATGTGCTTTGATCACTTTTGTTTTAGGGAGCCACTGTGTCCAGAGCATCTCTCAAGGTCACATTATAATGTGATATTAGCTGATCTAAATTGTTTTCCACGTTTACATTTGATGTTAACTGATCTAAATGGTTTTCCACAATTACACTCGACTTACTCAAGGTATCTATAAATTTTGAAGCAGAATTACAATCTAGATGTCGCACTGTCTTTGTTTTAATCTGCGAGTGCGCTGGCATGGGCAGAACTAAATCAAATGTAATTAAGAAGTGATCGGAAATAACTACATTTAATGGAGTAATATTTAAATTTTGAATTTCAACTTTGTAAGTTATAATTAAATCTAATGTATGGTTATGATTATGAGTTGGACCTTTGACAATCTGACAAAATCCTACTGAATTTAACAAATAAGTAAAACATTTGCTAAAAGTGTCAGTTTCCACATCAATGTGTACATTAAAATCCCCCATCAGAACTACATGATCATAATTTATAGCCAAATCAGACAGAAGGTTGCTAAATTCAGTCATGAACAATGAATATGGCCCTGGTGGTCTGTAGACTAGCACTATAATTGTGTTGGAATCTGTTTTAATATTTAAAATGAATGCCTCAAAGGATGTAAAGTTGCCTAAATTTTTAGGAGTGATTTGCATTTTGTTACAATGAATTATTCCAAGGCCTCCTCCTCGACCAGAATCTCTAGACTTATGAAGGAACGAGTATCCATCTGGTGACGCCTCAGCTAGGGAACAGTGTCACATTTACTAAGCCAGGTTTCAGTAAGAAGACACAGATCAGATTTTGTACTTAATATTATATCATTTACCAAAACAGCTTTAGTGCCAAGAGAGCGAATGTTCAATAAACAGCATTTAAAACTGCATGGTTCTTTCTGAACTGCTGATATATTTTTGTTTTAATTTGAATTAAATTTCTATTACAGATGCCCCTGGTGGAGTGTCTGGTTTTATCCCTTGGTCTAATTATACACCTTATTTTTGGTTATCAATTAATTTATGGTTTGTATCAAGACTAAATTTACTGGATGCCCCACAACAGGGATTATGGGTAACAGCTTCAGGAAAATAACAGGTGGGATAAAGAACAGCCTGTGATTTAAGATCACATGACTGCGGCCTGGATGGTGCTCTAATCAGTCAACCAGGCAGTTTTGCTGCCATATTTTGGGATAATACATAAGATCCCTCCAGTTAGGATGAAGACCATCTCTTCTGAAAAATCCAGGCCTTTCCCAAAAATCATCCCAATTGTTCACAAATGCTATGCTTTTATTTGCACACCAGGTTTCTAGCCAGCAGTGAAAGGAATGCAATCTGCTATAAATCACATCCCTCTATATAATCTTGGTAAGGGACCAGATACAATTAAATTCCGACATTTTGTTTTAGCTTTGGTGCATAGAGATGAAGTTCCGCTTTAATACCTCAGATTGCTGTAAATAAATATCATTAGTGCCGACATGCAGCAATAAGGTAGATACTTCATCGGCAACACGGTCCAATGCGGCCTTTATGCCAGAAATCTTGGCCCCTGCAAGGCACTTAACATTAACTGCTGGTTTAACATAGTTTGGAATTCTAACATTCCGCACTATGGAATCGCCAATTATGAGCACTTTATTATTCTCAGTTTCCACAGGCGCGCTGCGGAGAGCTGAGAACCTGTTCTGGGTCCGAATTGGTGACCTGGGTGCTGGGGGACTAAATTTTGGATTCTTAGACCCCGTCTTACTGTTACCCACTCGCCCTGTGGCTGAATTGGTGCTGCTGATTTCGCCTCGCACTGACTACAGTGGGACCTGGAGAGACTGAAGCCGAATCAGATGTAGCCGAATTGTCTAAACAAACCGAGTCGATCCAATTTTCGGTTTGCCTAATCGCTATCAGATTCCTAACGCGGTCCTCCAATCGCGTATTTTCCCGACCAACTCTAAATTAACTAAACATTTTTGGCAGGTGAAGCTATCTGCACTGTCGGCCGGAAAACCTGAGCTGTACATACTGCAGAACACACAACATATAAACGTGCCCTCGATGGGCAGAGAGCAGATAGAACTTACATTAAATGTTGAAGTCATCTTTTTTTTAGGTGCTTTGGCGCTTTCCGTGTTCAGCTGAATCACCGTCGCTTTAAGTTTCCACCACCCGCTGAGCGATCGACTTTAATTTCTCACTGCCGGTTATTTCTACTGGTCAGCTGCCGGCTTTACCTCAGGTGAACTTGCTCGGGTGCTTTCGAAGGGCGTGCCTGTGGGAGACGCCGCCGCTCTCTGCTTCCGCTCGCTGATCCGCTCTCTGCTTCCGCTCGCTGATCCGCTCTCTGCTTCCGCTCGCTGATCCGCTCTCTGCTTCCGCTCGCTGATCCGCTCTCAAATAAATGAGGTTATTGCTGAATCTAATTGCTTAAAGAATGATTTATTAATGTATATTGGGATGTTTTGAAATAAAAAAAGGAGCTTAGGAAGAATATTCATCTTAACAGTGTTAATTCTTCCAGCTAGAGTGAGATGAAGAGTTGACCATCTATGCAAGTCTTGTTTAATTTTTTCCATGCAGACGGCAAAATTTTGTTGATATAAAGCTTTCTGTTTACTTGTGATGTTTACCCCTAGGTATTTAAACTGTTCTGCAATGATAAAAGGTAGGGTATCTAATCTAATATTATATGCTTGAGAATTCACTGGAAAGAGTACACTTTTATTCAGATTAATTCTGAG
Source organism: Polypterus senegalus (assembly GCF_016835505.1). Lineage (NCBI taxonomy): Eukaryota > Metazoa > Chordata > Cladistia > Polypteriformes > Polypteridae > Polypterus > Polypterus senegalus. Next base: position 5,649 of record NW_024378154.1, read on the forward strand.
ACAAGAGATCTTTTGAAATTCTGTGAGTGCTGCTAAGACTGCAGGCACAGAATTTTCTGGGTCCGAAATATACAGTACCATATCATCTGCATATAATGAGATTTTCTGTTCCAGTCCTTCTCTGCTAATCCCCTTTATCTGATCAGTATTTCGACAATGTATTGCCAGTGGTTCAATGGCAATCGCAAATAGCATCGGTGACAAGGGGCATCCTTGTCTAGTGCCACGTTCTAGTTTAAAGTAGTCTGAACAAATGTTATTGATGCAAACTGAAGCTTCTGGGTTAGTATACAGTAATTTAATCCAT
>NW_024378155.1:0-11032 GCF_016835505.1 Polypterus senegalus
GTTTGTGTTTGCCGCCTTAGGAAATGTGATTAAGACGTGTGACGAGGATAAGGCGATGACGCTGTCATTTGAAGGCTCTCCGACCGTTTTTCTCCAGAGTGAGTGCGGCTTGTCCTCGACCGCTGAGAGTAGTCGGCGCCTGCGTCTTTCAGTAAATGACGTCCACTTTTTTCTTTCTGGTTTTCAGAGACGATTGGCGGAGTACAACTGGTAAAGGTGACCAAAGATCTTCCAGGAATCGTCCTCCGTGTGAAGTCTGGCCGCACCACACTAACGGTGCCCTTTTCTTCCCGGTATGGTTACGTGGTAGATGAGGTGAGTAGTGCCGACGCTTTCTCGTTGCAGTTTATAATCCAGCTGTGGTATCTTGTGTTGCGGTTTGAGCCTCTCCTTTCTCTTTAGCGTTCCCAGTATATCGTGGTCATTGCCGTTGGACGTCCCTCTAATTTGAAGATGTTCACATGCCATAAGCCAGGTATGCTATGCATCTGGGTTGGCACCCGGAGTATCTTTCCTTTCTTCTAAATGGACTTTTTTTCATCATCGCAGATCACCGATCTTGGATTGTTGCTGAGAGATGTGCAGTTACAGCCAGTGAGAAGCTCCCTTGTGGAGGGTCTTCATCCATCACTCAAGCAGACTGTGAAGCCAAAAACTGTTGCTATGATTCCAGCAGCAGCACCAGTCCATGCTACTATGCCAATGATGGTGAGTTGTTGTGGGGTGTGAGTGAGCAAAGGTGGCTGCTACTGGATATTCATGCTTGTTTGCTTTGGCCAGTGACTGTGCAGTGCACCCTGGATGGCCAGTTTGTGGTGGTGGTGTCTGAGAATGTGACCCTTCCTCCCCTGGATCTTGGGTCCATCCAGTTGGTGGACAGCAGTTCCCCCAGCTGCAGCCCTGTGACCAGCCTGTCAAGCTTTGTCATGTACCAGTTTCCAGTTAGTGCCTGTGGTAGCACAGTCCAGGTTAGACTCATGCCACTTTTGGTTAACATTGCCCACTACGGTCTTTGGCTTTTAAACACAAACTCACTTTCAACCCACATTAAATGCCTTCATGCTGTCCTAGTTGGTTTTTTGAATTCCTGAGGAGCGGGTACTAATGTGCCTGGGTCTGACCACCTGATAAGTAGAATTTGGCAATGATTTTAATGTCCCTGTTTCAGCTGTCTGGTGGCAATGTGACTTACCAGAACACCATGTCTGCTGCCATCACTGTGAGGACTGGTCCAGAGGGCTCCATCACCAGGGACAGTGTCTACAAGTAAGGCTTCTGAAGCTGCTTCCTCTAACCCTAAATGTGCTCTACCTGCTATGATGTGGTGTTTCTCTCCTCAGGTTATTCTTCCAGTGCACCTACGTGGGAAGCCAGGATGTGCAAGTGGAGGCTGAGGTGTATACTGTGGCGCCACCTCTTCCAGTAGTACAGCAAGGGCCATTTGACCTGGAATTGGTCATTGCAACAGGTACTAAATGGGGGTGGGTTTGTGTGGTTTCATTCCCAGGGTGCCTAGATGGCAAAAGTCTTAAACACAGGATGGAATTTTTGATCTCATTATGTAGTTAGGGTGTGACTGCTCTGCAGTAATGCCTGCTTCTGTTCTGTCTAGATTCCACCTATGGCTCCTACTATGTGGATGCTGACTACCCGGTGATCAAAACTCTGAGGGATCCTGTGGCTGTGGAAGTGCACATCGTGAACAGGACTGACCCTAACCTTGTGCTGACTCTTGGGGACTGCTGGGTCACCCCAGGACCTTCTGCTTCCAGCCAGCCCCAGTGGAGCCTGCTGGTGAATGGGTAGGTGCCCCCTAATGTGATGGTGGGTTGGAGATGTTGGCTTGTCGGTAGTAACTGGAGGGTTTGTTTGTCCCAGGTGCCCATACACAGGAGACAACTATTTGACCAGCTTGGTGACTGTGGATAGCACCTCTGGAGTGGCCTACCCAAGTCATTACAAGAGATTTGTGTTTGAGATGTTTGCTTTTGTGGATCCTGTAGCTCAGCAAGCCTTGGTTGAAAAGGTGGGTTTACTTGCCAAGTGTTTAATCCTGTTTCTCTTTTGCCTTTGAGGCTCTTGCCATCACACGTGATATTCTTAGACTTCAGTTTGGTGTGGTAGAATCCATAGTCCTGACAAAGTGTCTTGTCTGTGACCTCTGTAGATCTTCATCTACTGTGTTGCTGCTGCCTGCTATCCCTCTGCCACAGACCCTGTACTCAGAGCTGCCCTGCAAGAAGTGAGTAGATTTTGGTTTGGCTTTGCTCTGGTGGCTAATGGGACATGGTCCATGCTGGTAATGCAGTGTTTTGTAAAACCAGCGACAATCCTGGAGGTGTGGGTAAACTGGGCTTTCTAAAATGTGTTGTGACATTGGACAAAGTCCTAATGGCTTATTTGTTCTAAACCTTGACCCTCTCTGCTTTCAGGATCTGGCAGAGCTGTAGACAAGTTGGCCCATAATGCTTCGTTCAGGAAGAATGTGCTCCTTCACAGTGGTCCTGTGATCATGGAGGCTGACCACGTGCAGACATCTAGACTAGAGCAGAAAGGTAACCATCTTGATAATCCTACTGAAGTAGGCCAGAGTTCTGCTGGGGTTGGGGGTTTGGCTGATCCTTTGTCTTCATCCTTCACTGTATGCCTTTGAGAGTAAATGTCCTTCTGTCTTCATCCCACAGCCCCTCTTCAAACTGGATACCTTGTGCTGGGAGCTGCAGCTGCCATGTTGATGCTTGTGCTGGTTTTGGCTGTAGTTGCTATGAGGAGGCTGAACTGGCAGAAAGTGAATCTGAAATTTTAATAAAAGCTCTTAATGAAATTTGCGTTTTTGACTCATTCAATAAAATGAACAGAACCCAACTTGGATATGGTCCTGTCCAAGCAGGTGGTTTGGGGTTTTTTGTTTTTTTTAAAAAAAAAAAAAAAAGCAATGGGTTTTGTGTGGTGCCCTGCACATCTCCTACCCAGCAACCCACACTTTTTTGGGTGTTTGGCATGACCCATTCAACTGAACTGGTGCCACAATCCTGTACTCTTAGACACAGTGGGCACCCTTTTTCAAGGCTACTGGAGAAGCTGCCACAGGTTGTGATGTTTGTAGGATGATTGGGGGGTTTGTGCTTCTGCCTCAATCTACATTTAGACCCAAATCCTATCTTGTTATAGTTCAGTTTTAAGTTTTGCCCATCACTTGGGACTGAAATGGTGTAGCATGACAGTAAATTCGGTTTGGCGCTACCACCTTTCTGCTCAGTAGTTCCTCCTGCTCTTAATGCTGCATTTGGATTATAACTCACTGGAGTATCAGGTTTTTGGATTGGTTTATCCAATAGAATATCCTGTTTAGATGTGCCCCCCATTTTTTTTTTTTTTGTTTTTCTCATTGGGGTTCTTGGCATTCTTCTCTTCCAAACCCCCACCCCATACCTGACTACTCTTCTGGGTACCACTTATCACACCACTTCCTCTCGGCCAGGTTCTATCTTGGCCTGATGTATTCCACTTTTTATGGCCTACTGCAGAGGACATCAGTTTTTCTTAGAGTGGATGTGTGAAATCAACCATAACCGTGAACCTTCTTTAGAAGTTGGGTCTCGTTCCTTGGTTTTCTTACCAGTGCTCTGCTGATGTGCAGCTCTACCTGTCATTCCCACCAGTGGATCACATCTCATGATCTACCAGCCTGTTCTATTGAAACCTGTGTGAAATACCTCCAGCACCAGCAGTTACAAATAGACCAACTTCTCTCGCGCTCCTCAGTCTATTCAGAACACCATCCCATTTCAGCTCATGATCCCCAACACCTGCCAAGTCACTAAGATGGAGATCATTGGCAGTGTTGCAAAGCTCTTACAGATTCGCTCTGTGCCATATTAACTCAATGAGATCAGACCTGACTTTATGCCGCACAACATCTAGTTTAAGCTGTGGTCTTGTCATGTCTTTGGTCAGGGGAGACCTGACTTGTGTCTCACAGTTTGTCCAGATGATTCAAAATGGAGTGGGACACCTGCTGTTTTGCCTTCTGTTGGTTGGTGTCGCACCACTTTTAAGGCACTACATTTGTTTCTTTAGCATTGGATACGGTCATATGAGAAAATATTGGATCCCCTCTCAGCCTGCATAATTCACTCTCCTTTCAACAAAAAAGATACCAGTGGTGTGTCTCATTTCCTAGGAACTTCTGAGCACTGCACTGTTTTCCGAACAATGATTTTTAGTGGTGTGGTATTTAGTTATGAAATGAAATCAAATGTGAAAAACTGGCTGTGCACAAATGTGGGTCCCCTTGTCGTTGTACTGATTTGAATGCCTTTCACTGCTCAATGCTGATTACTTACAACACCAAATTGGTTAGAGGAGCTCGTTAAGCCTTGTTAGAGAGATATTAATTATAAAGAGACACGGATCACATTAAAAGGTGCACCTCCCAGCAGGCACGAAAGTGTCTATTATGGGATGTTAAAAAAGCGAAGGTGGTGCACGAGTGCCGCAATAGTCAATTCCGCATTTGTTTGATATAAGCAAGAATCAGCAGTGTAGCAAGTTAAGTATGCATTGATGACCAGAGGTGGGTTCGTTTGCATTTAACTTGTTTTTTATGTTTTTTATATGTTAAGACGTAAAGTCGTTTACATGTACTGATTGTGTTATTGATTTGGATTCTATACTGCCGGTAAGCTAGTGCTTAATTTCAGTAATACTGCCATCTAGTGGACTTTGGGTACTTTATCAATAAGTTTTATGTATTCTTTTTTTATTGTAGACCACACATACAAATCCACCTATACCTATTCGAGTACAGGTGTATATCTCCAAATAAATGAGTTCAATTTCAATCTAAGCTGCTGTGTGGAATTCTCTGCATCATTTGCAAGTGTCCCGATCGACACTCCGGAGTGAACACAATAAGTCCTGAACATACTAAAGATAAAGTGGTCCTTTGTTACAAAATTTGGTCCTTCGAGCCGGATAGTGTGTTTACAACGGAAGAAAGATGTCAGAGTATCAGTCCTACAGTAACCGTCCTCGACGCTTGACCCATCCACCAGCCTATCTTAAAGAATTTTAAGTTCAGTATCCTGGTCAAGTTCCATTACCATCTGTGGCCCATACAGCACGCCCATCACCTGATAAGGAAAGGTATCAAGAGTATACCAATAAATACTACATCCCAATGAAGTCAACAAATCACTTTGCAGCCTCATCTCCTACCAGTCAGTACAGTTCCTATGGAGGAGAGAATAGATTGCACACTACAGTGGATCGGTGGGATGTACAAGATGTGAAAACACCTTTACTTCAAACAGAAGATGCTGATTTCTTACCACTGAGATACAACTTAGTTATTCACGACCTTGAACTTGAGAATCAACAGTTAAGACAGACTACACAGTCCATGAGAGAGGAGATCAGCGCTTATGGGAGATGCAAGTAGGCATTCAAGAGCAGTTAAAATAAATCAACAACTGCCCTCAACCCACAGGCAACTGACCCAAGATCAAGTTCCCCCCGTGCCTGCACCCAGAACTCGTATTAGATCAGCAGAGAAGATTGCCTTTAACTTTGATCGAAATACTCCACCACTACCGCTCCTCGCATAGACAAGTGGCAGATAAACAAGAAAAACCTCTCTTGATGACAGTGAACCTAGTATGCGGGCCGAAACTTCATTCATCATAGACCATCAGGAGAGCAGCAAGCTCTTATGGTTCCAGAACCCCCAGGCATTCAATACGTATGTGAAGAATCTTCTCCTATGTATGGATCTGTAAACCATTGCTGTCCACAACCAAGTTATTTGTTGCATACTCCTATTAGACAATATCAAGATATTCGGAAGTCGGAGCCACTAGAACTGACTCAAACCTATTCAATACCTCACGAACAGCACTGTTCTTATCCTCCCATGTTGCATTCTGCTCAAACAGGACAGCAGCACAGGGTTATTAAGCAAGAAATGACGTATAGAGGTCCAAAACCAACAATTCCACATTTCAGTCATAGGGATCCCAGTGAGTTTGCCCGTCTCAGATTAGCTCTGGTGAACCTACTGCCAGAAGATGCCACCGAGCTCTTTAAATATCAGGTGTTGTTGGATCATCTGAAGCTAGAAGAGGCACGTCTAATAGCTGACTCATTTCTGAACTCGGTTACTCCCTATACAGACACAATGGCAGCATTAACAGAAAGATTTGGACAACCTCATCACCTAGCTTTGAGTAAAATAGCCACAGTTATGGACTCGCCTGATATTCAACCTGGTGATGCAGCAGGATTTGAAAAGTTTGCCCTTCAGATACAAGCCTTAGTGGGCCTACTCCAAACTTTAGGTCCAGAAGGTGATATCGAATTACGTTGTGGCTCACATGTCGCTCGTTTACTAACCAAATTACCTTCGGAGTTGCGATCATCCTTTAGAAGACAAATGTGCTACCAACCGGGCACTATTTATACCCTTCTGGATCTAGCAAGATGGCTTAAATTTGAATCTTGGTGCCAAAACTATGAAGGCCAAACCAGAGGCAAAGGACACAAGGATCGAGCGATGCACAGACCAGACAACAGAAAAGATATAGGAGCTAAAACCCGACAGACCACTATCTTTCATGGCACAGAGCAGTCTTCAGTGTCACCTACTTTGACATCATCAGCATCCGTGTCACATTCTACAAGTAAGAAGCCTGAGAAGAGCAAAGTTTTCTGCCCATACTGTGATAGCACTGAGCATTACCTGAGTCAATGCTCTCAATTTCAACAGCTTAATAAGGAGCAGATAATCAACTGGATTAAAACTAAAAATAGATGCTGGAGGTGTGGACGAGCCCATCAAGCTGCTCAGTGCACACTGAAGAAACCATGTCATCTCTGTAACAGGAAGCATCTTCAAATCCTGCATGAAGTAAACGATAGATCACCAAAGGAAGAAATTTGTTTAGTGAGTTCTACAAGTGAAACTCTGTACCTAGATAAACCCGAAGGCTCCAGCCGCATCCTCCTTAAAATAATCAAAGTTCGTCTACAACACCAAGATGAAGTTTTAGACACTTATGCTATTCTTGATGATGGATCAGAGAGAACAATCCTGTTATCTGATGCTACCCAGAAACTAGGTCTGAAGGGAGAACCAGAGGATCTAATACTAAGGACCATTAGACAAGATGTGAAGACACTGCATGGTGCTTCAGTATCCTTCAGAATAGCTTCAGTTTCAACCTAACAAGAATTATCTTATCACAAGAGCCTTTACAGCTGATCAACTGAGTCTGGCAGAACACTCATACCCAATAGCAGACCTACAGCAACGATACAACCACTTAAAGGGTCTTCCACTACAACCTGTTCATAAAGCATTCCCTCTCTTGTTGATTGGAGCTGATCATCCACACTTGATCACCCCTATTGCACCTGTGCGCCTTGGACCACCAGGGGGTCCTGCAGCAGTTAAGACCAGATTAGGGTGGACATTACAAGGTCCAGCGCAACTACTTAAGGAGAACCTGCAACCACAGCAATGCCTTCATATTACCTCACCCCTTCAATGTCTGAACTTTTCAGAAATGTTGAAAGACTCTGGCAAACAGACATCATACCTTACAGAAATGAGAGACTCCTAACAAGGTCTAAACAAGATCAAGATGCCATAGATCTACTGCATGCAAAACGATAAAGGTAATGGTAGATGGTGTAAACCGCTATGCCACACCACTGTTACGCAAGAAAGATATGCCTTGTCTACAAGCATACCAAGAAGCTGTTATGCCGAGTTTACGAAGCATTGAAAGACGTCTGTCAAAGGACTCTACAAAGGCAGCTGCATACAATGAAGAAATTAAAAAATTGGAGGAGGCTGGATATGTTGTTAAGTTACCAGCAGAAACAATCACCTCCTCTGAAGAATCTTGGTTTATTCCTCACCATCTGGTTCAGCATAATGGTAAGAACCGGGTTGTATTCAATTGCTCCTTTAAATATCATGGACATAGCCTGAATGAATACCTGCTCCCTGGGCCAGCCCTCAGTCCGTCCCTATTAGGAGTGCTCTTACGTTTTAGGGAACATCCTGTAGCAGTAGGTAGCACATTAAAGGAATGTTTCACCAAATCCGCCTTTTACCTGCAGATAAACCTCTTCTCCGTTTTGTATGGCGTAATTTGGAAAGTAGCATTTCCCCCCTTATCTATGAATGGCAAGTACTTCCCTTTGGCACCACCTGTAGTCCTTGTTGTGCCATTTTGCTCTTCAACGACATGTAATGGACAACACTGAATCAGGGATGAGATCCGATCCTTAGTTGAAAGGAACTTCTATGTAGACAACTATTTGCAGAGTCTACCATCAACCCAGAGGGCAAAGCAACTGATAGACAAACTAAGAGATCTTTTGTTAAATGGTGGATTTGACCTTCGTCAATGGACTAGCAATTTTCCCAAGATACTAGAACATCTGCCACAAGAAGCTCGTTCAATCAGTACAGAACTCTGGTTGTCTCAGGATCGATCAGATTCCACAGAATCCACTTTAGGCTTGAAGTGGCATTGTTCCTCAGACACGTTCAAGTACAAGTCTCATCCAGTGCAGAAGACAACGGTTACTATGCCACATATACAGAGTACTCGCCAGTCAGTATGATCCTTTGGGGTATATTCTTCCATTCACCACACGTGCCAAAGTCCTGGTCCAGAAATTGTGGGATAAACAAAGAGATTGGGATGACCCTATGTTGCCTGAAGATCTATTAAGAGCCTGGAATGAATGGGAAGGAGAACTTCACGCCTGAATAATATTAGTATCCCAAGATGTTATACGCCTGTTGATATGGACTTATTCCCTATTACCAGACAGATTCACATATTCTGTGATGCCTCGGAACAAGCTTATGGGTCCGTTTCTTACCTAAGAACCGAAGATAAAGATGGTAATATTCATCTTACCTTCATTATGGCCAGATCTAGAGTTGCACCAAAGCGTCGACAAACCATACCAAGACTAGAGCTGTGTGCTGCATTAAATGGAGCACAGGTAGCTAAACTCTTAGAAAATGAGCTTACTTTAACAATAAACCAAGTGGTTCTGTGGTCTGATTCCACAACTGTGTTATCCTGGCTTCAGTCTGAATCCTGCCGCTTTAAAGTATTTGTGGGAACCAGAATAGCCGAAATCCAAGAATTAACAGATCGCCATTCTTGGAGGTATGTGGACTCCAACAGGAATCCAGCAGATGATATCACACGGGGTCGAACACTAGCTGAATTGTCTGTACCACACAGATGGAATCAAGGCCCATTATTCCTTTATGAACCTGAGTCAGAATGGCCAGTAAGGCCGAATATTACGGTTCCAGAAGTTGAAGCAGAGCAACGGAAGAGTGTCTTCTGTGGTAGTACGGTGACGTCTTCTCTAACTCCTAACCCTAAGGAATACCATACATGGAGGGAACTAGTAGAAGCTGTAGTTCAAAGAAGGGGTGATCAAACCAGTCCTACCGCTGAAGACTATCGAATGTCAGAATTTCTTATCTTTCAAAATTCACAGTTAGACAGTTTTCCTGAGGAATATATGTTGCTGAAGAATGGAAAGCCTGTTCCTGCCACCAGCCGACTTCTTACTTTAGCACCAGAGTTTGACACATCATGTCAGCTTATCCGAGTTGGAGGCGATTGCGCGTATTGAAGAGATTGAGCAGTTATCAATTCATCCTATTGTTTTAGACCCTCACCATCCAGTAACTAAATTAATTATTCATGAATATGATGCCAAACTTCATCATCCAGGTCCTGAGAGAGTGTTTGTTGAATTAAGGAGAAATGTCTGGATCCTAAGAGGCAGAGAAGCAGTTCACAAATTTCAACATACTTGCACCGATTGCCGTAAACAGAAGGCAAAGCCCCTTATCCCTAAGATGGCAGACCTACCCCTAGCAAGATTGAGGCTTCAACAACCTGCCTTTTTCAGCACTGGCATGGACTGCTTTGGACCGTTTCAGGTTAAGATAGGTAGGCGTTGTGAGAAGAGATGGGGCATTATCTTTAAGTGTCTCACTACCCGATGTGTGCATTTGGATGTTCTCAATAGTATTGACACAGATTCCTTCCTAATGGCACTGAAGGTTCATAGCTCGAAGGGCACACCCTACGAGCTACTGTCTGACCAAGGCACAAATTTCCATGGTGGAGAGAGGGAGTTAAGAGAAACATTTTCCACCCTTAGTTCAGAGCTTCAGAAATTGCTTGCAAAGCAAAAAATCAATTTCCGCTTTAACCCACCAGGAGCACCACATTTTGGTGGTGCATGGGAGAGAGAAATTCGGTCTGTGAAGCAGGCCCTTTACACTACAATAGGTTCACAGTCGGTGTCTGAAGAAGTACTTAAAACCGTTCTCATCGAAATAGAGGGAATCTTGAACAGTAAGCCTCTGGGGTATGTGTCATCAAACATTGCCGACTTGGACCTAGTTACACCTAATTTCCTGCTGATGGGGCGGCCTGATAGTTCTCTACCACAGGTTGTCTATCCCGTAAATGAGCTGATGGGGCGGCGGAGATGGAGACAGAGTCAAGTGCTTACTGAACAATTCTGGTCAAGTTTTGTCAAATACTATCTACCCAGTTTACAGGCCAGACAGAAGTGGCATAAGGAGCCTCAAAACCTACGAGAAGGAATGGTGGTCATGCTCGTTGATCCTCAGCTTCCTCGAGCACTTTGGTTAATAGGCCGAATTGTTAGAACCTTGCCCAGCCCAGATGGTCATGTAAGAGCTGTAGAGGTGAAGGTGAAGGATAGACTCTATACTAGGCCTGTTGCTCGTCTTATTCCCCTTCCGACATTGAACATCAGGACTCTGATACTAATAAATCATAAGTTTAATATTTTTTTTTTTTCTTCTCTGTTTGAAATAAATAGCAAATATGCATAGCATATTTGGGGGTGGCAATGTTAGAGAGATATTAATTATAAAGAGACACGGATCACATTAAAAGGTGCACCTCCCAGCAGGCACGAGTGTCTATTATGGGATGTTAAAAAG
>NW_024378156.1:0-11081 GCF_016835505.1 Polypterus senegalus
TCAGTCATTATCACCTATATCTAACGAGGGTCATGGGGGTCTGGACAATCCCAGCCAACACAGGGCACCAGTCCACCGAGGGCACACACACACACACACACACCAAGGACAATTTAGGATTGCCAATGCACTAACCTGCATGTCTTTGGGCTCAGAGGAACCACACAGACACGGGAGAACATGCAAACTCCACACACAGAGGAACGGAACCCAGGTCTCCTTACTGCGAGGCAGCAGAGCTACCACTGTGCCACCATGCTAAAACAGTTTAGTTTTAATCCACAACTATTTGCTATACTAATATTTGATATATTATTAAAACAGTGTGATTGGTGGCACAGCAGCCAGTGTTCACACCAAATCTTGATGACTCAGGTTGGAAATGTAAAACAGGACGGATGGTATTTACTTTACAACACAGGAAGGACTAAACTAATTTTTCTTAACTGAGAAGAAGTTTGGATCACTATAATTAAATTCAAAATAAGCTGAGTTTTGGATATTTTCGATTGTACTCAACTGATATCAATTTAAAGGCTTAAAATAAGGAGCACTTAAAGCTGCATAATCAAATTAATATTATTAAATCCTGCTTATTTTATCGTTTTGATCTGAAATAGAGTAGTAATGAATGGTGTAATATTCTTTTTCTCTTTTACAAGGAAACAGATATATTTTGATTATATATATATATATATATATATATATATATATATATATATATATATATATATATATATATATATAAATATAAACTGCTCAAAAAATTAAAGGAACACTTTGAAAACACATCAGATCTCAATGGGAAAAAGAAATCCTCCTGGATATCTATACTGATATAGACTGGGTAATGTGTTAGGAGCGAAAGGATGCCACATCGTTTGATGGAAATGAAAATGATCAACCTACAGAGCCCTGAATTCAAAAGCGCAAAAATCAAAGTGAAAAAATTATGTGGCAGGCTAGTCCATTTTGCCAAAATTTAATTGCAGCAACTCAAAATTGTGCGCAGCACTTTGTATGGCCCCTGTGTTCTTGTATACATGCCTGACAACATCGGTGCATGCTTCTAATGAGATGACAGATGGTGTTGTGGGGATCTCCTCCCAGATCTGGACCAGGGCATCACTGAGCTCCTGGACAGTCTGAGGTGCAACCTGGTGGCATTGGATGGACCAAAACATAATGTCCCAGAGGTGTTCTATTGGATTTAGGTCAGGAAAGTGTGGTGGCCAGTCAATGGTATCAATTCCTTCATCCTCCAGGAACTGCCTGCATACTCTCACCACATGAGGCCAGGAATTGTAAGTGCACCAGGAGCCACTGTACCAGCATAGGGTCTGACAATGGGTCCAAGGATTTCATCCTGATACCTAATGGCAGCCAAGGTGCCTTTGTCAAGCCTGTAGCGGTCTGTGTGACCCTCCATGGATATGCCTCCCCAGACAATCATTAACCCACCACCAAACTGCTCATGCTGAATGATGTTACAGGCAGCATAATGTTCTCCATGGCTTCTCCAGACCCTTTCACTTCTGTCACGTGCTCAGGGTGAACCTGCTCTCATCTGTAAAAGCACAGGGCACCAGTGGTGCATCTGCCAATTCTGGTATTCTATGGCGAATGCCAATCAAGCTGCATGCTGCTGGGCAGTGAGCTCAGGGCCCATTAGAGGACATGGGGCCCTTGGGTCACCCTCATGAAGTCTTTCTGGTTGTTTGGTCAGAGACATTCACACCAGTGGCCTGCTGGAGGTCATTTTGTAGGGCTCTGGCAGTGCTCATCCTGTTCCTCCTTGCCCAAAGGAGCAGATACTGGTCCTGCTGATGGGTTATGGACCTTCTATGGCCCTCTCCAGCTCTCCTAGAGTAACTGCTTGTCTCCTAGAATCTCCTCCATGCCCTTGAGACTGTGCAGGGAGACACAGCAAACCTTCTGGCAATGACGTGTTGATGTGCCATCCTGGAGAAGTTGGACTACCTGTGCAACCTCTGTAGGGTCCAGGTATCGCCTCATGCTACCAGTAGTGACACTGACTGTAGCCAAATGCAAAACTAGTGAAGAAACAGTCAGAAAAGATGAGGAGGGAAAATGTCAGTGGCCTCCACCTGTTAAACCATTCCTGTTTTGGGGGTCATCTCATTGTTGCCCCTCTAGTGCATCTGTTGTTAATTTCATTAACACCACAGCAGCTGAAACTGATTAACAACCCCCTCTGCTACTTAACTGACCAGATTAATATCCCATAAGTTTCATTGATTTTATGCTAGACTCTGATTAAAAGTGTTGTTTTAATTCTTTTGAGCAGTATATATATATATATATATATATATATATATATATATATATATATATATATATATATATATATATATATATAGTATGGTTTCATATCTCTACTAGAGACAAAATAACACAAAGGAATGCACAGTCTGTAACATTTCATAGTAACAAACACATACACAGGTAGATAAGTATGCAAGCAAATAAATAAACATACACACTTCAGTCTAACACACATCACAATGACTACAAAGGAAGAACATTTTAAAAAGCAAGAAAAGGAAACTTCTGACTTGGCTGTCACAGTCCCAGTACAGCATTGTGAAGGCGTATTGCTGTTGAAGTAAAGGAGCCCTCATTGTGATTCTTGACAAACCTCTGCTGAATACTTCATGTTCTAGAAGTCCTCAGTGTTAGTGTGTCAGAGAGAGAGGTTGTGAAAGCATTGTTTATAATGGCACTCAGTTTTGTTTTCAATTTCTCCTTGGCTATGACCTCCAGGGGGCCCAGAGTGTGTCCCATAACTGAACTTGCCCTTTTAAATTAGCTTGTTGTTTCGAGTGGGCCTCTCTTAAAGTGATTCTGCCAGCCCAACACACCACAAGGTAGAAAATCAAACTGGCCATCACCAGAGTTGCAGAAGGATGTCTCTCTCCATATTAAAGGTATGCAGTCTCCTAAAGAAGAAGAGCCTGCTCTGTCCACCACACACCAACAACATAGAGGTTTTTTAATAAACTTGGCAGAAGGAAGTGGTTAATGCTGCTATTTACTGGAATTAATTTTAAAAGTATGTCAAATCAAATTACAGCATGTGCACACTTGTTTAATCCAATTCAGTGTCACTGCATGGGGCCTGGAGCTTATCTTGGCAGCACTGGGATCAAGGCAGCAACTAGCCTGGGGAATGTGCCAACTCATCACAGTGCCTACTCAAACACACACCAACACTCTCACTGAATAACGCAACACACACACACATCTTTGGGGATATGAAAGGGAAACTCAAGGATGCCGAAGAAACCCAACAGAAGACACAGAGAGAGATTGTGGAGACTCCACACAGACAGCAAGTGAGTGTGAGAAGTTATAGTTGTACACCAAAAACACACAACTCCATATTTAAATCATCTCATTGTAATAGAATTTTTATTATATTGTGTTTCACTCGCTTATTTTTTTTTCTTGGTTGGAAATTCCCACCATATACACAGATGAAAAGCCAATACAGTGTGCCATTGTGTGATATATTATGGGATACAGAAATCAGTTCCTTTTGAAGTAATTGGTCTGCGAGCTGACTAATCTGGTTTTGCACTTCTTGTATGTTTTCTTGCATCTCTACTTCAGAAAGCATGTCACATCATATTCAATGAATCGATAAAGCTGTTCCAAGTCCACAGAAAAGTGGTGCTTCACATTCAAACAAGCAGAAACAAAAATCCTCCAGCACTGCAAAAGAACAAAAATTAGTTATGATATTGTATCACAAAATTAGATCAATTATGGTTAGTTTTTTTCCCCTCATAAATGCCAGTCTTACTTCAAAAAATTTTAACACTTGGAAAAATAACCTTTCCTGTAAAGCGAATAGGAAGGCCAAAATTTCTGGTCTGAATGGCCCGTTCTCAGCATTGTTGTTCTGATATGTCTCCCAGTTTTGATGGCCAAGTGTCCAGTGGGCTGCTTGGGTCTTTACTAGAAGGCTTAGGTTCCGGAATTACAGGCATAGTAGGGGGTCAGTTCTGCCAAGATGACCCCCAGGTTCCCTAGCCTTCCCCGAACCCAAAAGTGGTAGCTGGACTTGTCCCGAAGTGGACCAAGCAGGGACTTAAATGGCGAGTTGAGCTTTGAGTTAAGAACAAAAGTAGACAAGAGGAGGAAGGGAAAACAAAATATCAAAGAATAGTGAATGGAGTAGATAAGGGGAGACAAACGCTTTTTAAAATTGTTCATTTAACCCAAGACCCATTGTATTATTACATTTTTTTTATAATAAATCCCTTTTTTTCTTTATATTTTGTGTTTCTTAGCATTCTTTTTGGGTTTTGGGGTCTGTGACAGCACTCTTACCAGTCACAAATTCAAAATCAATATGAATGACTAGATATTGTGTTGTGTAATAAAATACCAAAGCAGTAGGGAATATATATATATATATACACACACACACACACTATGGGGTGCCAAACAGGCAAATATAATGATTTTCGAGATATATATAAAGTCATTCCCAAATTATATATATATATATATATATATATATATATATATATATATATATATATACACAGACTTTTAAAAACTACGCTTTTTTAAATTAAATGTTTTAAAAATTAAAAATAAGTCTATCATACATCACTCATAGAAAAAATAAAAGCATGGATTGATGAAAGCACCCACACTTTTATTTTATTTTTCAGAGAGTATTTACTTTATACTTTTAAATACACTTTAATAATAAGCATAGTTTTAAGATTTATATATATATATATAATTTTCAACTTTAACTTTTTTCAAGTTTTTGTTTTGTAATCAATATTTTAACACTTCTTGACGTTTATATGCACATCTTCATACAAGAGTCAGTTACTAGCACATCTATTGGTGAAGTCTTGAACTATTCTTCATATGAAAAATTTTATTATTAATAAACATTGGATTCATTGATCAATTTGAAAGTGATTATTAATTCATGTATTGTCATCAGAAGTGAGTAAGTGTCAAAATTTCAAGTCATTTGGAGAATAGGTAGTGGTTAAATATGATTACAAGATTTGTACCAGACAACAAACAGGTGAAGCTAATATAAGTGTGATAATAATAATAATAATAAGTAATAATAATAATAATAATAATAATAATAATAATAATAATAATACATTTAAAGAAGCAAACAAACACACAAAAATCAGTACCTACAGTGAAATCTAATTTTAATTCTTTTGCTCTTTTTGTATGAATATATTTGTAATACCAATCAGACTTAACAAAGTGAAATGGATAGAAAAAGCATTTAAGCTCCTTTGTTGCTCCATGGCGTGCATTGTAGTATCAGATGTGTTTTTGGTTTTTAGGCATTTAAACCCTGTATGAGCTTGAGCATCTGGGCACCTGCTATATTTCTGGACTGGAATTTTCTGGATGGATGATGGATAAAATTAAACCCTGCTTTCCAGTTTAATTAAATAAAAATTTTAATCACTTTCAACATCTATTTTTCTTATCACTTAAAAACCCAAAGTCATCTAAAGTCAACCCATCCCCTGAATCAATTCCTTGGTTCAGGGGCGAGCCTATGCTGCACTAGATGGCAAAAGCAATCTTGCCCAACCCTAAACACAAAATACTGGGTTTTTTTGGAATCCCATTCCTCCTTCCCATCTTTGTGGGTATGGGGAAAGCCTCCCCAAATAGGGAAAGAACGGCAGCACCAAAAACATCAATAGCCAAAAAATTCTGATCAATGGATGCAGACCATGAACTCCCATAACAGCAGGGCCTTTATCCTAAATGGGTTTTTGACTGGGTTTAAACTATTTGTTAAATTAAACATCCCATTTATTTTTTTGATAGCATTCTGTCTTTAAAAATTGGCTTTTTTAAGCTGGCTCAAATTTTGTGCTTACTGTTGCCTTTTTGGAAAAAGGTAGGGGGTACCGCATAAAACATGGAATTTTTTTGTGGAACTTGTACGGTTGTGGTTTTTTTTGGGGGAATGGACAAATAAGGGCTTTAAGTAAAAAACCAGCGGGATTCCGAAAGGGTTTTTGAAGCACAAATGGATGACCAGATGTATAGATAATTTTTTAAATTTCTTTCTCTCAAACTGTACATTTATTTAGAAAATAGGATATTTTCAAAAGGGAAAAAAAAATAGTTTTTAGGAAAAGAAATTAATTCCCCCTTTGCCCAAAAAGGCTCCTTCTTTGGTCCCCCTTTCCCCGGGGCCTCATTTTTAATTTAAATCAGAAAAACAGAAACACACATATGCAAATTAAAAAATTAAAAATTTCAAAACCTGGTTATCACATTTCTACACAATTTTCCCCTATAAATCACAATCATCTTTAAATGTGCTTTTTACACATAAAACAGTTCCTCCTTGAAATAATCATATATGGACATCTAATGACCTTTTACATATCAATCAGGATCTGCAGACCATCATTGGCTGGGTTCGGCACATCCATAAGTGTTCATTCTTGGGCCTCAGGTACTGCATAATTTCCCCTAAATTCACACTAAAACATGGGAAAAACAAAACTAGAAATGTGATACGCACAAAAAAATTCAGATGCATAAAAGTGTGTGTGGTTCTATAAAGTTCTATGTGCTTTTCCTTTCTACATCCCAATCAATGTGAATTTTAATGCACATGCATTGCATACAGCCCACCCTGACTCCTCCCAGAAATATGCCTATTTGAATATACAAATTAATGTAAATAGCCACTTCAGTTCTGTGTTTGGTTAAAAGACAATGGAAAAAGCACATGGAAACAAGAATTTAAGCGAATGTGAAATGGAGGCACAGAAAAACGTAGTATTTGGTGGTTTAATCCGTGGCATAAGCAGGAAATAAGCAGGAGGAGTGGCGCAGCATGGCGGATGCACTCAAAGTTCAAGTTCAGAAAGTTAAACAATGCCCTACATACAAAAGAAGTCAGATATCAAAAGTCGACTTGAAAATGCGAGTCGTCACAGCCACCACTGAGTAGTCCAAGGCAGCTCACTTACTGGAGTGGATGAGCGAGAATTCCAGCGGTTATTGAGGAGAGAGTTTTACTTTTTATGCGCTTACCATTATCTGCTTGGACAGAATTTGCATGTTGATAAGACAAACAAGAAGGCGACCGATGTGGGAGTTACAGTTTATTCTATTGCAGACAATAATACAAAGCTGCTTCAAGCGACAGGGAGAGTAAACTGTTTTGTAGGCTTTACTCGTCCGTCTGTTTTTGTTTCTTCTTTCGAACCTAACTCCAAGGTCGCTACAATATAAAATCATTTACCTGATTTCGTTTATTTCCACTCGATCACTGGGTTGTCGTTTCCCACTTTTCTAAAATGTTGCGTATACACGCGACAGTCAGGTTCCGGGAATTTGCTTTTCCATCAAGTTTCTTTATAATCCTAACTCATGTTCTCCTCGACTAACGTGTTCGATTCTTCCTCTGAATAACGTTAATAACTTTTGTCAATTCTTGCTCAGTCTCAACTGTGCCCTTTTATTCTTGTTGAAGAAATTTAAGTGACAGCTGCACCCTTCCTGCTAATACCATTTAAAAACTTCAGTTATATCACTTTTGTCTTAATACAATAAATAGTTTTTACAAGGATAAAAGTATTACATTTAAACAAGGCAATAATCTTTACCACACAAACTTGGGGGAACAAAATAAAAGGAAATGGTGGGATCCTAATTGAAAATTGCAAATACCTATAGGAGAATTACAAAAAAGAA
The DNA here is from genome assembly GCF_016835505.1 of Polypterus senegalus. NCBI lineage: Eukaryota > Metazoa > Chordata > Cladistia > Polypteriformes > Polypteridae > Polypterus > Polypterus senegalus. The sequence continues at coordinate 7,750 of NW_024378156.1, forward strand.
ACAACCTTTTTAAATAAAGGGACATTTTAAATTGCAGTTTCCGCAATACACTGCTAATTTTTTTTGAAAACTACAGAAATAACTCACATTTTCCGATGATTCCACACTTTCCAGAAATATGTCCTTATAATTCTGAAATTCCGCAGCTGTTAACTTCTGCGCCTCCAGCTTTGACCGAGTCCTTTAATGATAGTGTGTGCGTCCTGCCAAAACCGCTTCACTTGTCCAGATCCTTTGTATGGCAGACAAATGCCTCGCTCACTTCTGTAGGCAAGCGCTTTCTGCAGCTGTTCCTGCAAATAAGGAAGTCATTTTTCATTCAAGATCTCGTAATCTTTTGATTTTAAAAATGTTAAATTTCCGTATACAATAGAAGGCGGTAAGTGTATACAAACTGCCATAACACAGAAGAACAAGAAGAAGGATAAAACAAACAGATTGCTTTACTCCTTACCTGCTTTCTGATTTAAACTGATCAGATCGAGTTGCAGTTGAAAAATTGTATCTTGTTTAGAAGCCAGTTCGTTTTGCAATCCCTCTAATTCTTTTTTAAATTTATTGTACTGTTCATTAAGATTTTCAATTTCCTTCTGATGAGCTTTTATAGAGTTGTTACAATAGCCTGCAAAATACAGCCACCTAACCACCAGGGAATGGGTGCTAGGCAAGTTGAAAGCAGGTTATCTCTGTCTTCAATTTTTGAATTAGCTTTTGTTTTTGATGGTTCACATCTGCAAGTTTTTTTTCAGATTTTCAATATCCTGCATTGTTTTTAGCACCTTCTTCATTTTGTGCTATCTCTTCCAAATCTTGGTCTCAGATTCCTTTTGGTTTTTGTCTCTCATCTTTTTCTTTTTCGACTTCATTAGAGTCACATTCAACATTCTTTTTAATTCCTCAATTCTATAGGAAAAGAAGCAGAAATATTAGCTTGTGTTACAGACCTTGAAAGCATTCACACAGACATTTAGAGTGTCTAATAAAGAAAGGAGAACATACCTGTTTATGACAACATCCACCTCTGCCAATAAATTCACTATCCATGTTTTCAATTTTCTGTAAACTGTTTCAATCATCCCGATCACTAATTTCAACTGCTTGTCTCAGTACAGGGAACAGGGGGGTTGTGATATTCTTCCAGTAACTGCACACTGCAATAAAAAGCAATTTGTTTTGAATTTATAATCCTGTGACCCCTTAGAAACAACAGGATATATTTGAAAAAAAAAACTTTTAAACTTTAAACATTTCCCTCTTCCCTATTATATTTGTAAAATCATAATTATTGTCTAAAACACCCATATAAATAATCTGCTTAAATAAAAAAACAATGACTTATATTGTGATTCTTAGCATTCCAAAGAAACAGCTTTTTCCTTCTTGAGAATCCATGGTTTAAGAATTAAGTAAATAAGTTTAATACTTATTAATAGTTGAGATTTCCCAAAAAAATTACAGATCTTGGCCGAGGTCTGGTTTGACTTTTTTTTTGGGGTAAAGGGGAAAAGGCCGATTTTTCCTGGAAACCCCAAAAAAATTTTAAGGGGTCATTTGAATTCCCCTTCAGCTCACACTGAGACAAAACGAAGGGTTTTTTTGTGTTATTTATTAAAAATTAAAGGAAAGAAGAAAACAGCTTCCCACACCCTTTTTTAGTCCTTTAAAAGTCTGCTTGGGGTTTCACCCCACCTTTTTTTAAAAGACCCAGTGTAGGTGGAGCTCTTCAAAGTGAAAGATTAACTGGGGATTTTTCTTTGTACCTGGTACTTCGAGTTTGACTTTTTTGTGTGTACAAAGGAAGGAAAATAAAGCTGAAATTTTCCCAACAGTGAACACTAAAACGAAACTTACAATGGGACTCATCCTGTTAATAAATCAGGAGTTTCAGACTCACCACGGGGGAGTGCCACAGTGACTAAGGTTTTCTCTGATGTCTTCATTAGTAACTAATTAGTATTGCCAAGGGAAACAGGTTTCTTCTCATACATTTTTTTATTCAAGTACTCTTTAACCTTTAAACCCACATACTTGGGGTTAATGCACCCCTGACGAAATACATTTTGCTGCACTTTTTAAGTAAAGCTCACAATTCACTAAAAAAAAGGAAATTTTAATGGAACACACTTTTTTCATGCAAAAAAGCATCCGATACTGTGACACTGAATATTTTACACCCCTGCCAATGAACGTAAAAAGCTATTTAAAACTACTGCAAAATATATATGTACAAGTGACACTGCACCATTGATTAAATTCAGTAAATCCGGGGCCAACTGTGCTTGAACTGGGTGCATGCAACACACAGAGGTGGCGCTGAGCTTGCGGGCAAATCTGTGCACGGCTCAATCACATGGACAGTAAAGGGCTGCAGTACTGCAGGGCAGCAGTGGTCATGAGGGTGGGTGCTCAATGAATATACTGCACTAACTGATCAGCTCTGGCGTGCTGGTAATGCACTGGAAACCAACTATAGCATAGCAGGTTCCGGCGGGTTTTAAGGAAGGTATCCACCCAAAATGTACATTTCTAATGTTTATTCACCACTTGTTTTTGTAGAAAGAATAATAGAACTTTATTGTCCTGGGGAAATTTGTTTTTACGAAACTTTTAAATAAATAAATACATAAATATGCTTTATAAGTAAGGTAAGTAAATAAACAGCAAATAAATACACACACACTTTGGTCTGAAAACACATCAGAAAGACTAAAAAATTAGAAACTTCGAACTTGGGAGTCCAGTGTCAGTGGTGTTAAGCAGAAAATTATTGTTGGTATGAAGGACCCCATAACATTTTTTTGACAAATTTCTGCTGAATAATTCGTTGGCTAATTTTAATATAATTTTTCATTGGGAATGAAGAAAAAAACATTAATGATATATCGAGGGATGTTGAAAAGTTTCTGCATTTTTATTAAGAAATTCATAAACAAATTCATCACCTTTCTACATACTGTAGTCACCTTCCTTTGCAATGCAATTTTCCCAGTCACCGTTACTCTCAGACAGAACCAATTACTACTCCCCCCCTTTACTGTTTCCAATAGAAAATATCAAAGTGCAGAAGACTTTTAAACATCCCTCTACAAGTACGACCATTGCTCTACAATGGCAAGGAATATGAAAAAAGTCAAAGAAAAAAAAAATCTAACATTATTTATGATGCATAATACACATGTCAAATATCAATTTGTTTGCACAAAACATGCAAAACATATGTATTTTTTGCTAAAATATTGTAAAATACATGCTTCTGGAAAAATCAACACACATTATAAACAGGAATCAAGTCAAATGGGATAAGACTCTCAATCAATTAACTCTTTTTTCAA
>NW_024378157.1:0-11043 GCF_016835505.1 Polypterus senegalus
TAAGATGAACAAACAGAACATCATCTGCAAAGCGCCAATCCTGAGCCCACCAAACCGACCCTCAACGCCCTGGTTGTGCCTAGAAATTCTGTCCATAAAAGTTAGGAACAGAATTGGTGACAAGGCAGCCCTGGAGATTCCAGCTCCAACGGGTTTGACTTACTGTCAGTAATGCAGACCAAACTCTGACACCGGTTGTACAGGGACCAACAGCTCTCATCAGGAGGTGCGGTACCCATACTCACAGGATTCCCGAGGGACACGGCCAAACGCTTTTCCAAGGGTGTGGAGCTGGCCCACTGTTCCGAACCAGACAAAACTACACTGTTCCTCTTGAATCTTCGGCCATCTGACAGACCCTTTTCTCCAGGAAAACCCGAATAGATTTTCCAGGAGGCTGAGGAGGTGATCCTCTGTAGTTAAACACACCTCGGTCTTAAACAGGGGGACCACCACACTGGTCTGCCAGTCCAGAGCCACTGTCCCTGATGTTCATGCGATGTTGCAGAGGCGTGTCAACCAAGACAGTCCTACAACATCCAGAGCCTCGAGGAACTCCGGCGATCTATTCCACCCAGGCCCTGCACCAAGGAGTTTTGACCACCCTGGTGACCAGAGATGAGGGAGTCCACCTCAAGTAAAACTTGGGTTTTGGTTGCCGCTAAGGAACCGTGTGGGATTTTAAAGCTTTTTCCCTTTAGAAGGGTTTTTTTTTGCTTTTTTTGCCCGACAAGAGCAAAAGTAGCTCGGTGTTTGAAGTGCGCTTGGAAAAGTTATTTGTACTTTACGTGTTCTTTTCTTGTTATCTGTATTTGAATTAGCATCGAGGTGCAGGCTAGAAAGCAGCAGTAACTGATATCGGCATTTGTAAATAAATAACCAGTCGTCAGTAAAGCGAGTCCTTAGTTTAAAGGAAAAGAAAAAAAGGCTGCGACTGACTTCAAAGCAGTAAAAGGTGGAAACTCAGCGGTGCGCAGGTAGGCGGCCTGCGTTAAGACGCCAATCAGGCACAAGGAGCTGTAGGAGCAAATAAGATAGTAAAGTTTGATTTATTTTAGATTAAACAGTCCTTAGCGGTTCAGAGATAGAACAGTTGAGTGGGTGACAGCATATTGGTTCATTAATACAAACAGTGAGAGTGAAGAGCTTATAAGTAAGAAGAGCGCATAAGAAGAGACAGAGAAAAGTAAAGTTAACCTCATAGAAAGACAAATAGCAGGCAGCTGAGAGGGAGAACAGGACAGGAGCTTAAGGGGAAAAGGTGGAAAATATCTGTAGCAGATCTTAGTGTTACCATTTAAGTTAAGGAGCAGCTGAAAGAAGAAGAAATTTAATTTTAAGAAAAAAAAAAATAGTTAAGGCAGCTTAGTAATCCCAAGTCAAATTTTAATAATGAAGCCAGTGCAATACAAGTCCTGTTGGATGTTGGACTTTTTAGATGATGGTTTGGAAGAGCCAGTTGTCTATGAGGGCTACATCTGCAAGAGATGCCAGCTGATCCAGCACCTCGAGCTCAGGGTCGCTGAACTGGAGGAGGAGTTGGCTGACCTGCGTTGTAATAGGGAATTGGCGGACCTGGCCCAGGTGTCCTTTAGAGACCCTAAGGTGGCGCGGGAGGAGATTCCAGACCAGACAGGTAGGAATAGGTGGGTCACGGTCACAAGGCGTAAGGTAAAGGGTGCACACTGTCCGGGGGCATCAGCCCCAGAATTAGAAGTGTCTAAGCGTTATCATGTCCTAGCGAGCTGGACGGTGCCTCTGATAATTCTGAGGTGGGAGGCAGGGCTGAGGAGCCCCAACGGGCCACCTCAAAACCAGGTCCACAAAAGAGAGAAGTAGTGATAGTTGGGGACTCAATCATGAGGGGGAATGAAGCGCAGGTGTGCTCCAGAGAGAGAGGTCTGACGGTGTGTTGCCTTCCGGGAGCGCAGGTGGGAGACCTCCCTGGAAGGGTAGATAGGCTCTTGGCCAGAGCGGGGGTGGATCCAGTTGTCATTGTTCATGTTGGAACAAATGACATACATAAGGGTAGTCTGTCAGTTCTGCGATCCAAATTCAAAGAGTTAGGTACCAAGCTGAGGAGCAGAACTGACAAGGTAGTCTTCTCCGAAGTTCTGCCTGTGCCACGCGCCAGTCCAGGTAAGATTGAGGAGATTAGAAGGCTTAACGAGTGGCTCAAATCTTGGTACAGGGTAGAAGGGTATAGGTTTATGGGGCATTGGGACTCCTTTGAACAGATGGGACCTGTTCACCGTGACGGGTTACATCTGAACCGGAGGCACCAATGTATTGGGAGGCTGTATGTGTAGGCTAGTCAAGGATTGTTTAAACTAGGGAATGGGGGGGCAGGGAGTTTAGGACAGGCCAGGTTTAGATCTATACATGGAAGAACAAACAATGGTGTAGAAATAAAAATGCATATTAATGTAAACTCTAATCAAACATGTAAAATGTAGAAGGAGTAACACATTAAAAATAGCTTGTCTTAATGCTAGAAGTATCAAAAATAAGGTAAGTGAGTTGGAGTTGTATGTAGCAGTGCATAATTATGATATTATAGCAATAACGGAAACCTGGCTAAATAACAAAGATGGGGATGAGTGTAACATAGAGGGATACACATTATTAGGAAGGATAGACAGAACAGAAAAGGAGGTGGGGTTGCTGTTTATGCCAAACAGGGATTAAATGTAAGTCATCTTCAGTTGGCTGATGAGCCCCATCTTAGTGATGACGTGTGGCTTCGCCTGAAAAATATTTGGGAAAGAGGTCTCATTTTAGGAGTGTGTTATAGACCACCCAATTCAGACAGTAATTTCAACACACATCTTTTTAGTAATATCAAAAAGGCAAGTTTACAGGGGGATATTATAGTCATGGGGACTTTAATTATCCAAATATTAACTGGGATAACCTTACAGATGGAGGAGCACAAGAGCAGGAGTTTTTAGAAGTAATCGGCGACTGTTTTATAACACAGCATGTTAAAGAGCCAACACGGGGTGAAGCCTGTCTGGATTTAGTATTCTGTAATAATCAGGATAGAATTGAGGGTGTAGAGGTGATTGAACCACTAGGGTCAAGAGACCATAATGTAATACAATTCTCAGTATTTTGTAAGAGTACAGATGCAAAGACTAAAATTGTTAAGTTGAACTTTGGTAGGGCTAATTTTGACCAGATGACAAAGTCTAAGTAGGATAGACTGGGATAAGCTTTTAAATGTGGAGACAGTCGAGGAGCAGTGGAACAGGTTTAAAAATGTTTTACATGTAATGCAGGACAGATACAGACCTAAATTTGGAAGTAAGAGGAAACTAAAAAAAACTCAACAATGGATTAATAAAGATTTAAAAAAGAAGTTGCAAAGGAAAAAACTGCTGTATAAGGCATATAAGACTAATGACTGCAAAGAGAATCAGCTGTATGAGAAAATGAGGGCAACATTAAGAAGGATATCAGAGAGGCTAAAACACAGTTGGAGAGGAATAGAGCAGATAAGGAGAGAGACGACCCCAAGAGATTCTTTTAGTATTTGAGTAGTAAAAGAACAGTAAAGGAGGAGGTCAAGTTCATCAGGAATGGAGTAAAGGAGAAATGAAAAATACAATCAATAGAAAGTGAGGCAGATCCAAGACTATACAGTTTCTTAGGATTCAGAAATGAAGGCAGAATGGATAACTCCAGAAGCAGTAACAAGGCTACTAAGGAGGTACTAGGAGATATTGGAAATTGTAAGAGGAAGTCGCTGACTCAGATTAATATAAGATGAAATCAAAACATAATCACCAGGAGCCAGATAATATTTATCTACGTGTTCAGAAAGCTTTAAAGAGGCCAGTGAGTGGCACAAGTTATAAAAGTTTGAGCACATATGTTTTAGGAGTATGTGCAGAGAGATTGCCAGAAAGGAGCTGAAAATGTGCGAAATTCATCAGACACATATATAAAGAGGTGACAGGGCATGATCATATATTACTTTATAAAGATTGAAGTAAGTAACAAGCATCAAGGAAGTGAATGGCAAGATATTGATTAGAGAAGTTTGAAGCAACACATGCAAAGAAGGAGTATTGGAAGCATCAGCTATGGGTTCAGAGGGGAAGTGTTTATTATAAATGTAAATGGGAAATTCTAATAGGAAGCAACAAAATATTGATACAAAGTGGACTAGATATATTTATCTGGACTTTCAGAGCATTGATAAGTTTCCACATGTGAGAGGTTAAATATCAGTTAAAGAAGAGTTGGCAAGTTACAGGTGAGGTTTTAAAATGGTGCAGATTGGCTCAGACAAAGGATAGCAAAGGAAGGTCGAGGACTTCTAGACTGATTCCATGTTAAGGTGGTGATTACTGAGGGAGTAAAAGGCGAGCTTAATTTATAAAATGATAGATAGGAATTAAGTAACAACTGTTAAGTTTGAGAATTAAAGGAATAGGTGGATTAGGGATTTAATCGATTCATCAAAAAGGACTTGATAGTATAAAGCTTAGGGCAGATTTGTACAAAGAAATTAATTTGTTAAAATTAAAGAATTAGACACATGGAATAAAAATATTGGTTTAGAATACACAATGGTGTGAAAATCTGAGTTTCTGGAGGAAACAAGTGGATAGCTACAACTTCAGTGTTAGAAGGGTTTTAGCCTGATCTGTTAAGTGATCTAAAGTATCACTTGCTTCCTCATTGAGGCATGTCAGTGGATGAGGGTATTGAGTTCACGCACACAATGTCCGAGTCAAGGCAGCAGAACCTTCTTATCCATGCGTGGTCCCGCTTGATCGCAGGGAGCCGTCTCTTGCAACAGTCTCCATTTGGCTTGGTCTAAAGCGCCTTCTGGGGTGACATTGGCGATTTTCATGTCTTCGCTGATTCGGTCCATCCACCGCTTTGGTCTTCCTCGGGTCGCGCCCCTGGGGTCGAGCCGCATTGCCGCTCAGGCCACCGAGTTCTGGTCACTGGTGACATGCCGACCACCGCAGCCTTGCCTCGCATCTTTTCTACAATTGGCGCTATGCCCATTCGCCTTCAGATGTCGGCGTCATGATACAGTCCCATCTTGTTAGGCCCAGGCTCCAGCGAGCATACGATCTCCATGGTGCTTAGGGCTTGTTCGGTCTTCGCAGAGGCTGGCCAGCACTCTGATCCATATAGGGCAACTGGGCGGACCACTGATTTGTAGATTTTGACTTCAGGCTTTCCGCATGCGGCGGTCGCAGAGCACGCCAGTGACTTGGCCACTTGGCCCATGCGGCGCTGATTCTGCGCTGACGCCGGGTGACAGGTCACCGCCGGGCTGATGACAGCGCCAAGGTACTTGAATTCGGTAGTCTTCTTCAGGTCTTCCTCCCGATCTTGATGGTACCATCGGTTTGCAGGCCACATTCCAAGTATTCGGTCTGTTTAATATTCAACTTCATGCCGCTGGTGTCTAACCGTCCTTCCACCGTGGGCCTGTTGCTGTAGGGCTTCGCGGTCTCGCTCCGGAGGAAGACGCCGTCCGCATACAGCAGCGCCATGGGTGGGGGTCTGGAGGTCCGTTGCTGTGTCCATACACAAAATGAACAGGAGCGGCGATAGCGCTGATCCCTGGTGCACGCCCACATTGATGGCGTAAGGCGGTGATGTTCCCACTGGGCACCTGACCATGCTGGTGACGCTTGGTACAGGAGCTTGACCCAGTTGACGATGCTTCTGGTACACCGTGCGCCGTAACGCATGCCAGATGAGGTCATGAGGCACTCTATCAAACGCTTTCCAGGTCCAGGAAGGCCATATGGACACCTTTGTTCTTTTCTCGATGTTTCTCCAGTAGAAGGCGGGCGGCATGGATTGCATCGGTTGTTCCACAGCCTTTGACAAAGCCGCATTGATTTGGCGGATGGTGACGATATGGCGGAGGCGGGCGCCCAAGATCCGCCAATATCTTCATTGTGTGGCATAGGAGGCGGATTGGGCGATAGTTGAGCACTCGGGCCCCGCGCCTTTGCCTTCCAAATGGGCACTGTTATGCTGGTGGTCCAGGCCTTGGGGACTTCGCCTCCTCTGACGATTTGGTTGAAGAGATCGCGATAGCGCGCTGGGTCCACGTTGCCCAAGCAGCTTCCACACTTCAGCAGGAATGTCATCAGGTCCGGTCGCCTTCCCGTTCTTCATCTTCTTGACAGCAGTTGTGACTTCTGCGATGGTAATTGGCGGACGGGCCAGAGACAGGGTCGGCACTGCTGATCGGCGGTGTGGGAATTCTTCATTGCTCACTCTGGAGTAGTAATCGCCCAACGCTGGAGGATGGCGGCGGGTCCCGTAAGACTAGGTGTTGGTCGTCCTTGATATGCTTGACCTGGCCGATATCCTGGGTCAACGATGGCGATATTGGCAAGGCGATAGATCTTGTTCGCCTCCAGGCGTGTCCAACTCCTCGTAGAGCTTGCTATAGTGAGCCGCTTCGCTTTGCGACAGCACTCTTCGCCATCAACTTGGATGTTCTGTATTGTTGGTAGTCTTCATCGCTCTGGACTGGAGCCACTTCTTCAGGGCTTTCTTCTTCGCTTTGATGGGTTCTTGCACTTCTTCGCTCCACCACCATGTTTGTTTATCGATGAATTTTCTTCCGGTTTCGTCCGGTCCAAGGGTTGCGGACGCAGCTTTGGAGATCTGGCTGAGATGGCATCCCAGGTGTCCGCTACTGGCTGGTCAGGGTCTACGCCATGCGGGCGAGCTCTTTGTAAGCTCTTGCTTCCACTCACGAGTCCCACCATTTGATCTTTTCGGCGTTGTTGTTCGATCTCATCTCGACGCTGGCCAAGGTCTAGGTGTAGGTCCATGACTAGCAGCCGGTGTTGGGGGCTAGCTTGTTGATGGGATCACTTTACGCCACGGACAAGTTGAAGTGACACTCCGAAAGAGCCAGTAGTCGATCTGGGTGTCTCCGCCGCTGGAGTATGTTATCTGATGCATTTGCTTTTTTTGAAGAAAGTGTTGACTATGGCGAAATCATGGGCCTCTCGCAGTCCAGGCCGTGTGCCATCGCGTACGGGCTCCTCGTCCTGGCCCCCATGGACCCGCTTAGATCCGTTCGCTTGACCCACGGGCGTTGAGGTCGCCACCACAGCTACGTGTTCTTCGGGGCAAATGATCGTAGGTGGGCGCCGAGGCTTCCCAGAATCGGTCTTTCGCCGCCGGGCAATTGGTTTGGGGCGCGAGCACGATACAACTCGAGCACGGCTGAGCCAGTGTCGATCTTAGTGACATGAGGCGTCTGAGACTCGGCTGACTTCTATGACGTTGTCTTGTAGCTTCTGGCAGATCACGATTCCCACGCCGCTTTGTGCTAGTGCCGCTGTAATACAGTTTGAAGCCTTCGCCGATGTCTCTGGCTTTTGATCCTTTCCATTTGCCTCTTGAATACAGGCGATGTCGACACGACGAGTCTTGAGGCCGCCAACTCGCGGCTTCTTCCGGTCATGGTGCCGATGTTGAGGGTCCCACACCGAATCGAGTTGTGGTCGGACTTGCTTCTTTAGCCTGTCCGCCCTGGGCAGGTAGCCTCGCCACTTCTCACGCCGCCAGGCGAGGCGCGCTCGCCTGCAGGGACGCCCAGCATCATCGCCAAATGTTGAGCCGTATTGCATATGATGCACTGAGGAGGGGTCCGCGATCGGCGGCGCCCGCCTGACATCGCGACCCTCATCGCTGCCAACTTCCCATGGGTCGTTGTTTCCAGCCGCACCACGAGGAGGTGGTGATGGGATTTTGCCAGCCAAGGTCAGCACCACACCACCCCCACCATATACAGGTTCAGGGATTGCCGCCGCGACAGGCACCAACCACCTTATAGCCACAACTCTGGTCAGCTGCCTCAACAATAGAGGCACAGAACATGGCCCATTCGGACACACACACCACTCGGACGGGTCGAGTTCTGCCGGAGGTGGGAGTTGAAGCTACTTCTGACAGAGGACTCTGCCAGACGTTCCCAGCAGACCCTTACAACATGTTTGGGCACACCAGGCCTGACTGGCATCCTCCCGACCATCAAAGCCAACTCATCACCAGGTGGTGATCAGTTGACAGCTCCTCCCTTTTTTCACCCGAGTGTCCAAGACATGTGGCCACAAGTCCGATGACAGGACCACGAAGTCGATCATCGAACTGAGGCCTAGGGTGTCCTGGTGCTAAGTGCACATAGGAACACCCCTATGCTTGAATATGGTGTTCGTTATGGACAATCCGTGATGAGCACTGAAGTCCAAGAACAAAACACCGCCCGGGTTCAGCTCGGGGGGAAGGTGGGGTAGTAAAAAGGGTGGGTACTCCAAACTGCTGTTTGGCGCATTCACACAAACAACAGTTAGGGCCCCTCCCCCCACCTGAAAGTGGAGGGAGGCTACCCTCTCGTCCACTGGGGTAAACCTCAATGAACAGGCTCCAAGTTGGGGGTCAATAAGTATGTCCATACCCGCTCAGTGCTTCTCACTTGGGGCAACTCCAGAGTGGTAGAGAGTCCAGCCCCTCTGAAGGAGATTGGTTCCAGAGTCCAAGCTGTGCATCGAGGTGAGCCCGACTATATCTAGCCGGAACCTCTCGACCTCGCACACTAGCTCAGGCTCCTTCCCCTTCAGAGAGGTGACATTCCACGTCCCAAGAGCCAGCTTCTGTTGCTGAGGATCGGACCGCCAGGGTCCCCGCCTTTGACTGTCACCCAACTCACACTACACCCAACCTCCTTGGCCCCCCTACAGGTGGTGAGCCCATGGGAAGGGGGACCCACGTGCCTCTTCGGCTGTGCCCGCCGAGCCCCATGGGTGCAGGCCCAGCCACCAGGGTGGTACTCACCATCAAGCCACACCTCCAGGCCTGGCTCCAGAGGGGGCCCAGTGCCCCGCTCCGGCAAAGGAAAACGCCGTCCAAAGTTTTTGTTCTTCATAGTAGGTTTACTGAATTGGTCTTTGTCTCATTTCTCACCTAGGACCAGTTTGCCTTGGGTGACCCTACCAGCATAAAGCCCTGGACAACAGAGCTCCTAGGATCATTGGGACACGCAAACCCCTCCACCACAATAAGGTGGAGGTTCAAGAAGGAGGGCTTTGGCCATCTTCTCTAATTCCTCTATTGTCTTCTGCAGAAGCTTAGTCACCTACCACAGAGACTTGCGGCTGCAATACCTTTCTAGCTCTAACAACAACAACAACAACATTTATTTATATAGCACATTTTCATACAAACAGTAGCTCAAAGTGCTTTACATATTAAAGAATAGAAAAATGAAAGACATAATTAGAAAAAATAAAACAACATTAACATCGAATAAGAGTAACGCTCAATGGCCAGGGGGGACAGAAAAAAAAAACTCCAGACGGCTGAGAAAAATAAAATCTGTAGGGATTCCAGACATGAGACCGCCCAGTCCCTCTGGGCATTCTACCTAACATCAATGAAACAGTCCTCTTTGGATTTAGGATTCTCGGAAGGGCTTGATGATGATGATGGTCACGTAGACTTCTTCCTTTTAATCCGCCATCATTGTTGGAGCATCATGAAGCTTTGAGTAGGTGGAGGTGGCGCAGGCCACCACCACAAAGAAACCGGAAAAAGAAACAGAAAAGAGAGTAGGGGTCAGTACCGATTTTAGAGCCACCATGAATAGTTATTGTGATGAAATGAACATACAGAGTATCAGGATTAAGTTAAATTACGATTAAAATGAAGTTATAAAAGGCCATGTTAAAGTAATGTGTTTTCAGCAGTGTTTTAAAGTGCTCTACTGTATCAGCCTGGCGAATTCCTATTGGCAGGCTATTCCAGATTTTAGGTGCATAACAGCAGAAGGCCGCCTCACCACTTCTCTTAAGTTTTGTTCTTGGAATTCTAAGGAGACACTCATTTGAGGATCTGAGGTTCACGATTTGGAATATAAGGTGTCAGACATTCCGATATATAAGATGGGGCGAGATTATTTAAGGCTTTATAAACCATAAGCAGAATTTTAAAGTCAATTCTGAATGACACAGGTAACCAGTGTAGTGACGCTTAAGACTGGTGTGATGTGTTCAGATTTTCTTTTCCTAGTTAGGATTCTAGCAGCTGCATTCTGCACTCGTTGCAAACGATTTATATCTTTTTTGGGTAGTCCTGAGAGAGTGCATTACAGTAATCTAGTCGACTGAAAACAAACGCGTGAACTAATTTCTCAGCATCTTTCAGTGATATAAGAGGTCTAACTTTACTTATGTTTCTTAAGTGAAAAAATGTTGTCCTAGTGATCTGATTAATATGTGATTTAAAATTCAGATTACAGTCAACAATCACCCCTAAGCTTTTTACCTCCGCCTTGATTTTTAATCCTAATGTATCCAGTTTATTTCTAATAGCCTCATTGTATCCATTATTGCTGATCACTAAAATTTCAGTTTTCTCTTTATTTAACTTGAGAAAATTACTATTCATCCATTCTGAGATACTAGTCAGACATTGTGTTAGTGAATCAATAGAATCGGGGTCATCAGGTGCTATTGATAAGTACAGCTGTGTGTCATCAGCATAGCTGTGGTAGCTCACGTTGTGCCCTGAGATAATCTGACCTAACGGAAGCATGTAGATTGAGAATAACAGCGGACCCAGGATAGAGCCTTGTGGAACACCATATTGGGTATCATGTGTCTTCGAGTTGTAATTCCCACAACTAACAAAATATTTTCTCCCTGTCAGGTAGGATTCAAACCAATTTAAGACACTGCCAGAGAGGCCCACCCATTGACTAAAGGCGATTTCTAAGAATGTTGTGATCAATGGTGTCAAATGCAGCACTCAGATCTAAGAGGATGAGAGCAGATAAATGGCCTCTGTCTGCATTTACCAGCAAGTCATTTACTACTTACTACGAGTGCAGTTTCTGTGCTGTGATTTAATTCTAAAACCTGACTGAAATTTTCAAGAATAGCAGGTTTATTTAGGTGGTCATTTAACTGATAATGGCTGCCTTCTAGAACTTCTTAAAGGCAGTTAGAGATGGTCTAAAATTTTCAAAGCCGAGGTCAGATT
>NW_024378158.1:0-16275 GCF_016835505.1 Polypterus senegalus
TTATTTTCTGTCTACTCCGTTTTAATTAAGTCAGAACAAAGAAAACATTTAAGGCTATTAGATGTGACCTCAAGAAAAGATGAGGGTTAATTATAATACTAAAAACAGGATCCTTTAAAATCCTTTAATCACCATATACCATTTCTTGTACTGCATTAGGAATTTGTCATTTGTCGCATACCCAACTTACTCTCAAAGCGGTGATGTACTTTTTGTAAATAAGATTACTGTTTATTAGGTCATCGGTTTCACTGCTTCCTAAGGATTCATCTCTTCCCATAGTGTGTTCAGCTGTCTTTGACCACTATGAGCTGCGTGTGTAATCGCCTCTGTTGTCTGATTTGGATGCAATGCCAGAATCCTACAAATTGTCCCCTGAGCTGTGTCCTCTTGATTAGTTAAGGGTTTTTGATTCTGTCAGATCAAGTATTGTTACCTTAATAAATGCTAGCTTGATTTCTGGTTGTGTTCTTGCTGCCTTGAAACACGCTGTGGTGCAGAAACGTATTATAATAAAACAAAATAAGGACCCTCTAATGTGTCAAGTTTCAGGCCAATTTCTAAACTGCCTTTTTTATCTAAAGTCTTAGAAAAAGTTGTCTTAACTCAAACATTTCTAGATGAAAATAGTATTCTGGAAAAATTCCAATCCAGATACTGATGTTTTGTAGCACTGAAACATCCTTGTTAAAGGTTAACAGTGACCTCTTCCCAATTACTAATGCTGGAGATTCTGCCATTCTTGTACTGCTAGATCTTACCTCAGCTTTTGATGTTGTGGACCCTTATGATTCTTATATCCTGCCTTGAACAGTATGTAGACATCCAAGGTAATGCCCTGAAATGGTTTAAATCTTATCTAAGAAATAGGAATGTTTCTATTCATTTGGGTGAGTTCTCATCCTCTGTAGCTCCTCTTACTTGTGCTGTTCCATCCTTGGACCAGTTCTACATTTTGATAGGCATGTTACCTTTAGGCTCCATTGTTAATAAGTATGGCTTCTCTATACTGATGACAATAAATATATTTGCTACTAAAATCAAAGCGAGAAAATACAGACCCTCCATGCGTGCTTGAATGATATAAAAACTTGGATGGCAATGCATCTTCTTAAACTAAATGATAATAAAACTGTGATCATGGTTTCCAAAAGTTAAAAAAAGTCTGAGTGTCTCTGATGTTGCTCTTGGACCCCTTGCCATATACAGTATGTATCATAAAGCTTCAGTTAGTCAGGTGTGATCTGTGACAGCTCATTCAAACTCGACAAACAGATAAATTGTAAGGTTAAATGAAGCTTTTTCCAGCTGAGCCTTTAAGGTAAAGGCTTTTCTTTCTTTCTGTGATCTTGAAAAGGCCATCCAAGCTTTTACAACATCTCATTTGGACTATTGCAGTTCTTTGTATGTAGGTGATGGTCAGGCCTGTTACGACACCTACAGCTATTCCACAACTTTGCTGTTCACTTATTGAATGGCTCTTGTAAGTGTGGCCAAACTTCACCAATACTGACCTTGCTTCATTGGCTTCTGGTTCATTTCAGAATTGATTTTAAAATTCTATTTCTTGTTTTCAAATGTTTGCCTCTTGGAACCTCTTTACTTGTATGTGCCAACAAGAGCCCTGTAGTCTACTAGCCTGATGCTCTTAGTTGTGCCGAGGTCGAGACTGAAGCAAAGGAGAAATCGGGTGTCTGCAGTGGCTGCTGCTTTTCTCTGGAATGGCTCACCTTATTATGTTAGGTCTGCTCCAGCACAGGCCATTTTTAAGTCATCATTAAAGTCTTATTTCTTCTTGCTGCCATATTACCCTACAAGAGGTTGGCATTGTTTGTATATGTTGGCTCACGTACATTCATGATTAGATATATATATGTATGTGTATTTAAAGTTTATCTTTTATGTAATGGTTGGTTATTCTTGCAGTTTTGTGCTGTGTATATACGGTATATTTGAACGTCTTCTTTACCCTTTCTTGCATAGCACTTTGGTTCAGTTCTGGCTGCTGATGTAAATGTGCTTTAAAAATAAAAATTGCTTTGCCCTGCTTTATAAAACATATCATTTTAATACATAACACTAAGAAGTGCAGATCTGAGACAATGGACTGTAAAGATGAAGTTGGTTTGCAACATTTATTACAAAAAGTTAAAGAATATATAAAATATAGAACAAGAGTTGTATTTTGTAACTGAACAATGTATGTTTGTTACATTTTCTGACAAAACACAGTCATTTTCCTTTTTCCTCTCACATTATCTAAAAACAGATGCATGTCTTCCATATGTGAAATAAAGGATGATGAAGGGTCTAAAGACATATTCCCTCTCGTCTTCTTCTGGAAATTCAGATAGCAAATCAAATTTCTGAAGGGCTTCCTCAATGTCGTCTTTGTCCATTGACAGTAATGCAGGAAATGAGATGTGCCCCCTGAAATGTTCTCAGCACACCACTTCTCTGCCTCAGTAAGATGCTGAAGGATTCCGTGTTGCTGCAATATGTTTTATTAAAATCAAAAAAAAAATAAAGAAAATTTTTTAAATGGTCATTATAAAGCTTATAGCCTTTTCCTCCACATTTACAAAAATGTAAGGAAAGTAAAAAAAATGTACAGTATATTTAATTTGTTATACATTATTAACATTACTGCTTTCAATCCACAGATTCTACAAGTCTTCAATGTTTCTTACCATACACTATTATGAACACAGCACACAATGTATTTCAAATGTTTTAAGGCCTTTAAGAGTTGTACTAGTACTCCAGTTTGTCAGAAGATATAAAACAGGCTGTTGGTCTTTTGGGCTTTGACTCCTACTGGTTAACGATTAACAGTCGGCATCTGAGACAAGCACGAGGTCTTTTTATACATTTTATTCACTATACCATAGGCATTGTAAGCCAGCATCAACAAAATGTAATTCATCTTTCATCAGTGCCCTGTGCTGGATGTTGGAGAAGGGAGGCTGACGTTTCTTCTAAAAGAAAAGACCTGAAACCTGCAAAACGCACTGCTATGAAACAGAATAGCAAGACATTTTTTTTTTATTTCAGATGTAGTGCCAAGTCTTTATTCTATTGAGCCATTAATGAGAAGACAAAGTCTAAACCCAAAAACAGAGAAAATAATATTTACCTAAGGAAATGAAACAAAACCAAACAGAACCAAAAACAATAAGCACAATAAGTGACCCTGTCCTGGCTGTCCATTATTTCTGTACCTTCTAATTTTTGTTTGGTTCTTGGCCTTCATTTAGAAGGCGTTTTCGCTCAGTCCAATGTGAGCAGTTACTTCATCCATCCATCCATCCATCCTCTTCCGCTTATCCGAGGGGTCGAGCGGGGCAGCATCTTAAGCAGAAAGCCCCAGACTTCCCTCTCCCCGGCCACTTCTTCCAGCTCTTCCGGGAGAATCCCAAAGGCGTTCCCAGGCCAGCCAGGAGACATAGTCCCTCCAGCGTGTCCTGGGTCTTCCCGGGCCTCCTCCCGGTTGGGCGTGCCGGAACACCACACCAGGGGAGGCGTCTAGGAGGCATCCTGATCAGATGCCGAGCCACCTCATCTGACTCTTCTCGATCGCGGAGGAGCAGCGGCTCTACTCTGAGCCCCTCCCGGATGACTGAGCTTCTCACCCCTATCTTTAAGGAAAGCCCAGACACCCTCGCGGAGGAAACTCATTTCAGCGCTTGTATTGAGATCTTGTTCTTTCGGTCACTACCCATAGCTCATGACCATAGGTGAGGGTTGGGCGTAGATCGACTGGTAAATTGAGAGCTTTGCCTTATGGCTCAGCTACTTTTCACCACGACAGACCGATGCAGAGCCGCATCACTGCGGATGCCGCACCGATCCGCCTGTTGATCTCACGCTCCATTCTTCCCTCACTCCTGAACAAGACCCGAGATACTTGAACTCCTCCCACTTGGGCAGGATCTCTCCCCAACCCTGAGAGGGCACTCCACCCTTTTCGGCTGAGGACCATGCTCTCGGATTTGGAGGTGCTGATTCTCATCCCAGCAGCTTCACACTCAGCTGCGAACTGAGTCCAGAGAGAGCTGAAGATCACGACCTGATGAAGCAAACAGGACAACATCATCTGCAAAAAGCAGTGACCCAATCCTGAGTCCACCAAACCGGACCCCTTCAACACCCTGGCTGCGCCTAGAAATTACAGTTACTTCAGTGATGCTAGAAGAAGCACTAAGTTTATAATGGGAAACATTATGACTATTTGTCTTTGATCTATAATAATAAAAGGCAAAGCCCTCACTGAATCACTCAATAACTCACTGACTCACTCACTCACTCACTCATCACTAATTCTCCAACTTCCGTGTAGGTGGAAGGCTGAAATTTGGCAGACTCATTCCTTACAGCTTACTTACAAAATTTTGGCAGGTTTCATTTTGAAATTCTACGGCGTAATGGTCATAACTGGAACCAATTTTTCTCTATATACTGTAATGGAGTTGAGGCCTCGATGGCGTAATCCGCGTGAACTGACTGTCAGCGCGGTACATAGAAAACAAGGAAGAGTTCCAAAAGTGCTGAAGAAAACATGCATTATATAAATGAGAAGGCAGCGAAACAATAAGAAGCGGCTGTAGTGACATATACAACCATATTCATGAGTGCAGCTACTTCGAAAAACAAAGCACGGTGTAAATCTAAAGTTTAAATTAAGTTCATAGATAGGCTGCGCTGGCGTTTGTCATGCCATGGCTAATCACGGGGATAAAAGTTTGATGAGAGGACGCAGGATATAAATGAGAATTTTGATCACTTTGTAACTAAGTTAAAATTGCTGGTGAAGGGTTGTGCTTATGCAAATTCCGAGAGACTGTGTTTGTGGGGGATTGACAGTTAAGGCGGGTGGGGGAATCGCGTCATCATCTCCCCTCCCATTTACCTCATTTCGCTCTGAGCTGAGCTCCGCAGCTAACGCAGTCTTGCGGAAGCAATTTTGTCATGCTGCCACCAAATACTCACTGAAAAATCCACAAGTTAATACACATGCTGTCTCTAGAGTTTCTCCAAACTTTGAATCCTCCAGGCACTTCTTACAAAGCGTTACATTGACAATCGTGCTGTTATTTTTAAAATGATTCCTTTTTCTTAGCACAAGCACAGCTGAGAAGCTTTGATGCATGTTCTCTAAAACGCGTTAAAAAATAACACATTTAATCACACTTTGCATTCCAAGCAAAGGGGAACTTCTGTCAATGTATGATTTCCTGGTACACCGATTACATTGATGCACACATCAGAGCTACAAAAATATAACAGTCGGGAAGAAAGCACGTTGCTAGGACTGATTGGAGGAAAATTTCATTTCAAAAGACACCCGGCGGAAGCCTTGATAAAAGCGTGGTTTTGTGCTCATATATATATATATATATATGTATATATATGTGGATCATATATGTATATATACTTATATATGTGTGTATATTGTATATATATGTTTATGTGTGTGTATATATATATATATATATGTATATATATATATATATATATATATGACAGCAACACTCATGACAATGACAATGTCAATCATGTTACGTTATTATTAAAATGTTTCCTTTTCTTTTTCATTACTTCTTTAACACACTACTTCCCCGCTGTGAAGCGCAGGTATTTTGCTATATATATATTGTCAGGGATGCCAGGGGCCATGACCCGGCCGGGACGACGGGAAGGACGGATGTGGGTCTGCACCCACCCTGGATCACGTGGGGGTTGCCTTCCGGGTTGCTTTGGGGGCCACGGGTACAGGGCATGGAAGCCCTACCTGCTGTAGGGGCCGTGGTCACCACCAGGAGGCGCCCCAATGCCAGGGCCCCGTTACCCCAGCACTTCCACCCACCAGGAAGTGCTGGGGGAAGATTTATAGCCGGCCCGGAGAGCAGCCAGGAGGACAGCCGGCACTTAAAGCCACGCTGGGGCGTGGCCAGAGGAGAGGAAAATTTTTAATAAGAAGAAAATGAAACCTTTTAAACTGAGGAAAATATACCAAAATTATTTGTTAAGGATCTCTTTGTATACTACATTGTCAGTTCGGCCCTCCGGTTTGTAATATGACCAAGCTGTGCGCTGAGCTTACTCTTGAGCATGCAACGTACAGTTGGCCATGTGGAAAGTAATCTTGTCTCAAATCTCACAGCTTGGATTGCTGCTGTCATAATCGGTTTGAGTTTCATGGACAGTATTTGCAGGACTTGTGTTGAAGTGACATTCGGCATCTGTCAAGCGTTGTAAGCATACAACCAGTTTAATCGATAACTTCACATCCAGTTTTTGAGAGTTTAAAAATTCATAAACATCAAAGTGTCCACTACTGAAATCGTCACCTGTGAATCTAAGATGTTTAAGAGGCATTGGCGGTTGTGAAAGGTGTAAAATATTTGGCCATTTTGGTACACTTGAAAGCGACAACCGAACAATTCAGTGGCAGCCATCAACTCACATGCAGAACCATAGGTGAAGGGCTTAAGCATTTCAGTCTTATAGTGCTCCTTTGTAGTATAATTATCTCCTGTACCGTCATCAGTCCACATCTTCAACCTGTCCCAGTCATTCAATACATAAGACACAATGTTCCTCCAGATATCAAGATTGAGCCTGATATGGCCGTGCAATATGTAACAAAGAGAATGGAAAAGGCAGGTGCCATCTCCGGGCATGGAAACCACTTTCGGTAAGTGACAATTCTTTGATCGATGGGGATCACCTCGATAGACATGTTAATGGAGGTAGGGTTGGAGCGATAAAGGAAATAGAGTACCTGAACAATATAAAGTAAGTCTAAAATACTTACACAATAACTATAATCGTAATAAACGAACAATAAAACAGAGGAGAAGCTGTGGATTAAATAAAAAGGCTGAAGTTATCAGCAGGGAGATGTGAATACCATGACAAAGCAAGTAAGGGAATGTAGAGACCGGTGTGGACTGACGGCCTTATATGGGCAGGCAGCCAACAACATGGGAGCTGCAGGCTATGGACGTACAGTGGAACCTCGGTTTACGACCATAATTTGTTCCAGAACTTTGGTGGTAAACCGAGTTGGTAAATGAACTGAAGCAGTTTCCCCATAGGATTGTATGTAAATACAATTAATCCGTTCCAGACCGTACAAACTGTATGTACATAAGTAAATACAGTATATGTAAAGATTAAGCACAAATATAGTTAATTACACCATAGAATGCACAGTGTAATAGTAAACTAATGTAAAAACATTGAATAACACTGACACAAAACACCCAGACTCCCTGCTCAGCTACATGAGCAGGCTTGCTCGCGCTCTCTCTCTCTCTCTGTAGCACACACACACACACACAAAACCCACCCCTCCCCTCCCCCTGTCAGCAGCATATGCAGCACTTTTTTTAAAATGAGTTTTAAGCACAGCGGAAAAAAAAGGAACATTAGCATAAATCAAGTGTATTTAAAACCAACCACAAGCAACCAAAAAAGTAAGATTGCAGGAGATCACGCTATTAACCTTAAAGCCCGATCGATGTAAACACTTTTTTTAAAATGAGTTTTAAGCACAGCGGAAAAAAAAGTAACATTAGAACAAATCCGAAGTGTATTTTTCCGCATCTTATTTCCGGCGCCGCATCCGAGTGGCAGCCTTTCCAGCAGCTCCATATATGACTTTATCTTTTTACCTTTTTATCTCTATTTTTCTCTATTTCACTGATCACTTCTACCACTTTCTTTTATGTGGAATTGCTCCCTGGACACTTTTTACTATTTTACTATTTGACATGGATTTTTACACTCCGAGAATCACCTATTCAAGTAGTCAGCTTAAAACACTGAGAAGAAATGCTTATGGCGGTGTGGTTCCTTAATTACCTGACGAGGTAAGAAGACGATATCGGGGCAGCCGAGCGGCGCAAAGATAAAAGATAAGATTAAACCAAGACAACTTGAGAGAAAATGGCGTTATAAACCGTCGGTGCCTTCTGTGATCCTGGGAAATGTAAACTCACTACCAAATAAGATCGACGAACTGGCTGTGCTGGTGAAAAATGTCAGAACCTACAGAGAATGCAGCTTGCTGTGTTTTAGTGAAACATGGCTAACGCGTCTATCATCCCAGATGCTAGCGTGGAGCTACCGGGTTTAGCACAGTTAGAGCAGACAGAGGCCAAGTACCTGTGGAAAAAGAAAGGAGGAGGACTCGCTCTCTATGTCAATACAAAGTGGTGCAACTCAGGACATGTAAACGTTAAAATCTCCACTTGCTGCAGGGACATTGAACTGTTGGCCGTAAGTCTGCGCCCCTATTACTTGCCCAGAGAGTTTGGACAGGTGATTGCTGTTATTGTTTACATCCCCCCTCAAGCGAACGCGGAGATGGCGAGTGACATCATCCATTCCGCAGTTGCTAAGTTACAAACGCAGCACCCTTAGGTTCTTGTGCTAATCGCTGGAGACTTTAACCATGTAACGCTGGACAAAACATTACCTGCCTTCTCCCAGTATGTGGATTGTAACACTCGGGAAACAGGGCTATTGACCTACTATATGCAAAAGTTAAAGACACATACAGTCCCACCCCACTGCCTGCGCTTGGGAAAGCAGATCATAACCTGGTTCTGCTTCAGCCTCAATACAAACCAAGAGTGAGGGCGCTACCTACAACCACACGCTCATTCAGGAAGTGGTCCCCTGAGGCAGAGCAGGCTCTGAGAGACTGCTTTGGAACTACAGACTGGGATATATTGCTTGGGTCACATAGTGAGTGAAGAGGCTGTTGAATGCACAACTGATTACATCAACTTCTGTATGGACATTGTAGTTCCAGTAAGAACAGTATGCTGCTATGCTAACAACAAGCCATGGATTACAAGTGACATCAAGGGCCTTTTGAACCAGAAGAAAAGGGCTTTTAAAGGTGGTGATAAGCATGAGCTGAAGTGTGTGCAGAAGGAACTCCGAGTCCAGCTCAGGAGGCGAAAAGAGCAGTACAGGAGAAAGCTGGAGCAGAAGTTGCAGAACAACAGCATGAAGGAAGTGTGGGATGGGATGAAGATTATCACTGGCTGCAGCTCGAAGCGGGGTGCGCCATCGAGACAGACGTGGAGAGAGCAAACCAAATGAACAACTTCTTTAATAGGTTTGATCACAGTAACCCACTCTCACCTCGGTACTGCATCCTCCAACCATCCTTCTGCTGATACCAGCATAGGTGAGACATCCCCACCCACAATTACAGCAGCCCAGGTGAGCAGAGAGCTGAAAAGACTTTGTGCCAGCAAAGCAGCGGGTCCAGATGGTGTATCGCCACGATTGCTGAAGGCCTGTGCGTTGGAACTGGGGAGTCCTCTACAGCGCATCTTCAACCTGAGCCTGGAACAGGGAGAGTCCCAAGGCTTTGGAAAACATCTTGTATCACTCCTGTCCCAAAGGTATCACGTCCTAGTGAGCTGAATGACTTCCGGCCTGTTGCTCTGACGTCACATCTGATGAAGACCATGGGCGGCTGCTGCTTCACCACCTGAGGCCACAGGTCCGTCGCCCTCGACCCTCTGCAGTTCGATACCAGGAGAAGGTGGGAGCGGAGGATGCCATCATCTATATGCTTCATCGATCCCTCTCCCACCTGGACAGAGGCAGTGGTGCTGTAAGAATTATGTTTTGGACTTCTCTAGCGCCTTCAACACCATCCAACCTCTGCTCCTTAGGGATAAGCTGACTGAGATGGGAGTAGATTCACACCTTGTGGCATGGATTGTGGACTATCTTACAGACAGACCTCAATATGTGCGTCTTGGGAACTGCAGGTCTGACATTGTGTGCAGCAATACAGGGGCCACAGGGGACTGTACTTTCTCGGTCCTGTTCAATCTATATACATCAGACTTCCAATATGACTGAGTCCTGCCACGTGCAAAGTTAAGCTGATGACACTGCTATTGTGGGCTGCATCAGGAGTGGGCAGGAGGAGGAGTACAGAAAGTTAATCAAAGACTTTGTTAAATGGTGCGACTCAAACCACTTACACCTTAACACCAGCAAGACCAAGGAGCTGGTGGTGGATTTTAGGAGGCCCAGGCCCCTCATGGACCCTGTGATCATCAGAGGTGACTGTGTGCAGAGGGTGCAGACCTATAAATATCTGGGAGTGCAGCTGGATGACAAATTGGACTGGACTGCCAATACTGATGCTCTATGTAAGAAAGCCAGACTATACTTTCTGAGAAGGTTGGCATCCTTCAACATCTGCAGTAAGATGCTGCAGATGTTCTACCAGACGGTTGTGGCGAGTGCCCTCTTCTACGCTGTGGTGTGCTGGGGTGGCAGCATAAAGATGAAAGACGCCTCACGCCTGGACAAACTTGTTAAGAAGGCAGGCTCTATTGTAGGATTAAAGTTGGACAGTTTAACATCTGTGGCAGAGAGACGGGCACTAAGCAAACTCCTCTATTTAAAAACCAACCACAAGTAACCAAAAAAGTAAAAAGATCACGCTATTTTGGCCTTACATTCCGATCGCTGTAAACACTTTTTTTAAAATGAGTTTTAAGCACAGCAGAAAAAAGGAACATTTGAAAAAAGAGAAAAGTAACATTGCAACTAATCGCGCTATGAACAACTCCATCTGTAAACACTTTAATGAGTTTTAAGCACAGGGAAAAAAGCAAATATTTGAAAAAAGAGAAAAGTAACATTGCAACAATTCACACTACAAACTGAAAAATTAACTTTTGAAAAATCCAAAAAATACAAAAACCACCAAGAAAACTAACCTTGCATGAGTGGAGTTCTGGCATGAAGTGTTTTCCTTCAGTGGTTTTCTCTCTTGTGATTTCTTGGGTTTCTGGTGTTTTTAGCTGTTTAGCTGGTTGGAGCGAAAGCCTCATGCAGCCATTCCAAAAATAAAGTTCTTGTGACCCAACCCTTCGTGTTTGCCCTCCACATTACTGGCAGTCTAGCTTTGTTTACGAGGGTTCTCAAATTGGTAAATGAGTAAACTGGTAAACAGTTTTTCCACCTCTTATAATTTCTTTCTTTACTTCGATTTCAATTTTCTTCAAAACTTTCTTCTTACCACTCTTCACTTGCTTAGAAGCCATAGTTAACTGCAAAAGCACACACAATACTGTAGAGCACAAAGAGAGTGCACGTCTGACTGAGAACAATGAACAGGTTAAATGAAAAAGCCAGGCTGGCCGCGCTTACTTTCTCTCTCTCTCTCTTTCTCTCTCCAGCCTGCCTGTGCGGGTTGGAGTTGGGGGATGGTTCACGTGCACGCATACTGCCTGCTTCTCAGAGAGAGAGTCTCAGCTATACCCTCCACCTATGCAGAAGGCAGGCAGTAGGTGCATCACGAACCACCCCTCCCCAACTCCACCACCCCCCCGCACAGTCAGGCAGATAGGCATGCAAACACTGCAGCAATCTCCCCCTCCTCCTCCCCAGCAGGCACTTGGCTAGCTCTATTTCTCTCTCTCTCTCTCTCTCTTGCTCACTTGCTTACTGCACAGGGAGAGACTGAACATGTACAAACCGAAAGGGAAACAGGCTTGTTCGTATACTGAGTGTATGGTTGTGAACCGAGGCAAAAGTTTGGTAAACTTTTTGATCGTGAACCGAGTTGTACATGAACCGAGACGTTCGTGAACCGAGGTTCCACTGTATATATGTACGTAAGTAGGATTCAGTTAGTGTTGGGAACCTGCGTACCAAATTTCTTGAAGATGGGCTCTTAACTAACAAAGACCGTTGGAAAGTTCAATATGGCGGCCGACAGTGGCGTCATACCACCAAAATAAGTACGTACATTGGTTTCATTTAGCGCAGGGAAGCCGCCTACCAAATTTCATGAAGATGGGGCCATAAATAAGAAAGTTCAACATGGCGGACGTTGTTGACGGTTATGACCGTTACGTGTAGAATTTCAAAATGAAACCTGCTTAACTTTTGTAAGAAAGCTGTAAGGAATGAGCCTGCCAAATTTCAGCCTTCTACCTACACGGGAAGTTAGGGAATTAGTGACGTTGGAAAGTTCAATATGGCGGCGACAGTGGCGCCATACCACCAATTAAGTCGCATTACATGGTTTTAGGTTTAAGCGCAGGAAAGCCGCCTACCAAATTTCATGAAGATGGTGTCAGCCTTCTACCTACACGAGAATTTGGAGAATTAGTGACGTTGGAAAGTTCAATATGGCAGCTGACAGTGGCGTCATACCACCGAAATAAGTACATACATCGGCTTTGGATTAGCGCAGAGGAAGCCGCCTACCAAATTCGTGAAGATGGGGTCAGCCTTCTACGTTATTACAGGAAGTTGGAGAATTAGTGGACGTTGGAAAGCTCAATATGGAGGCCAACAGTGGCGTCATACCACGGAAATAAGTATGTACATCGGTTTCGGTTAGCGCAGGGAAGCTGCCTACCAAATTTCATGAAGATGGGGCAATAAATAAGAAAGTTCAACATGGCGGACGTTGTCGACCGTTACGTGTAGAAGTTCGAAATGAAACATGCTTAACTTTTGTAAGTAAGCTGTAAGGAATGAGCCTGCCAAATTTCAGCCTTCTACATACACGGGAAGTTGGAGAATAAGTGATGATTTAGTCAGTCAGTGAGGGCTTTGCCTTTTATTTCAGTCAGTGAGGGCTTTGCCTTTTATTAGTATACTAGCAAAATACCCACGTTTCGCAGCGGCGAAGTACTGCATTAAAATTTTTATTAAGAAGAAAATTTAACCTTTTTAAACTGAGGGAAATGCCAATATGCCAATAATTATTTGTTAAGGATCTCTTTGTATACCATGTTGTCAGTTCGGCCCTCCGGTTGTAACATGACCAAGCTGTGCGCTGAGCTTACTCTTGAGCATGCAACTTACAGTTGGCCATGTGAACAGTAATCTTGTCTCAAATCTCACAACTTGGATTGCTGCTGTCATAATCGGTTTGAGTTTCATGGTTTGTTTCAATTATGACAGTATTTGCAGGATTTGTTGTATTGAAGTGACATTCGGCATCTGTCAAGCGTTGTAAGCACACAACCGGTTTCAGCGATAAAATCACATCCAGCTTTTGAGAGTTTAAACATTTATAAACATCAAAGTGTCCACTACTGAAATCGTCACCTGTGTATCTAAGATGTTTAAGAGGCATTGGCGGTTGTCGAAAGTTGTAAAATATTTGGCCATTTCATTACACTTGAAAGTGACAACCGAACAATTCAGTGGCAGCCATCAACTCACATGCAGAACCATAGGTGAAGGGCTTAAGCATTTCACTCTTATAGTGCTCCTGTGTAGTATAATTATCTCCTGTACCGTCATCAGTCCACACCTTGAACCTGTCCCAGTCATTCAATACATAAGACACAATGTTCCTCCGGATATCAAGAGTGAGCCTGATATGGCCGTGCAATATGTAACAAAGAGAATGGAAAAGATAGGTGGTATCTCCGGCATGTAAACCACTCGGTAAGTGATATTTCTTTGATCGATAGTGATCATCTCGATAGACATGGTAATGGGGGTTGGAATGATAAAGGAAATGGGTACCTGAGCAATGTAAAGTAAGTGTAAAATACCTATACAATAACTATAATTGTAATAAACAAACAATAAAACAGCGGAGAAGCCGTGAATTAAACAAAAAGGCTGTAGTTATCAGTAGGGAGACGTGAATCCCGTGGCGAAGCAAGGAAGGGAATGTAGAGACTGGAGCGACGGACGGCCTTATATAGGCAGGCAGCCAACAACATGGGAGGCGTTTGGGATGGGGGACCTAACGCCGCCTCATACGGTGACCGAGCTGCAGGCTATGGACGTATATATGTACGTAAGTAGGATTCAGTTAGCGTTGGGAACCCGTGTACCAAATTTCTTGAAGATGGGCCCATAAGTAACAAAGACTGTTGAAAAGTTCAATATGGCGGCCGACAGTGGCGTCATACCATCGAAATAAGTACGTACATCGGTTTCGGTTAGCGAAGGGAAGCCGTCTATCAAATTTCATGAAGATGGGGCCATAAATAAGAAAGTTCAACATGGCGGACGTATGTCGACCGCTATCAACCGTTATGACCGCTTACGTGTAGAATTTCAAAATGAAACCTGCTTAACTTTTGTAAGTAAGCTGTAAGGAATACGCCTGCCAAATTTCAGCTTTCTACCTACATGGGAAGTTGGAGAAACAACCGGTTTCATCGATAAAATTACATCCAGCTTTTGAGAGATTAAACATTCATAAACATCAAAGTGTCCGCTACTGAAATCATCACCTGTGAATCTAAGATGTTTAAGAGGCATTGGCGGTTTCGAAAGGTGTAAAATAGTTGGCCATTTCGGTACACTTGAAAGCAACAACCGAACAATTCAGTGGCAGTCATCAACTCACATGCAGAACCATAGGTGAAGGGCTTAAGCATTTCACTCTTATAGTGTTCCTGTGTAGTATAATTATCTCCTGTACCATCATCAGTCCACACCTTGAACCTGTCCCAGTCATTCAATACATAAGACACAATGTTCCTCCGGATATCAAGAGTGAGCCTGATATGGCCATGCAATATGATCACCTCGATAGACATGGTAATGGGGGTTGGAATGATAAAGGAAATGGGTATCTGAGCAATGTAAAGTAAGTGTAAAATACCTACACAATAACTATAATTGTAATAAAAAACAATAAAACAGCGGAGAAGCCATGGATTAAACAAAAGGCTGTAGTTATCAGTAGGGAGACGTGAATCCATTAGTGAGCGAAGCAAGGAAGGGAATGTACAAATTTCTTGAAGATGGGCCCATAAGTAACAAAGACTGTTGAAAAGTTCAATATGGCGGCCGACAGTGGCATCATACCACCGAAATAAGACGTGCACATTAGTTTCGGTTAGCATAAGGCCAGCCTACCAAATTTCGAGAAGATGGGGCCATAAATAAGAAAGTTCAACATGGCATACCTTGTTGACCGCTATGACCATTACGCGTAGAATTTCTAAATGAAACCTGCTAAACTTTTGTAAGTAAGCTGTAAGGAATGAGCCTGCCAAATTTCAGCCTTCTACCTACATGGGAAGTTAGAGAATTAGTGATGTTGAAAGTTCAATATGGCGGCTGACAGTGGTGTCATACCACCGAAATAAGTATGTACATTGGTTTCGGTTAGCTCAGGGAAGCCAGCTACCAAATTTCATGAAGATGGGGCCGTAAATAAGAAAGTTCAACATGGCGGATGTTGTTGACCGCTATGACCGTTACGCGTAGAATTTCGAAATGAAACCTGCTTAACTGTTGTAAATAAGCTGTAAGGAATGAGCCTGCCAAATTTCAGCCTTCTACATCCACGGGAAGTTGGAGAATTAGTGATGTTGGAAAGTTCAATATGGCGGCCGACAGTGGTGTCATACCAATGAAATAAGTACGGACATCGGTTTCCGTTAAAAGTTCAATATGGCGGCCGACTTGGTGGCATCATACCACTGAAATAAGTACCAAATTTCAGCCTTCTACCTACACGGGAAGTTGGAGAATTAGTGACGCTTGGAAAGTTCAATATGGCGGCTGACAGTGGCGCCATACCACCGAAATAAGTATGTACATTGGTTTCGTTAGCGCAGGGAAGCCACCTACCAAATTTTGTGAAGATGGGGTTAGCCTTCTTCCTACACGGGAAGTTTGAAAATTGGTGATGTTGGAAAGTTCAATATGGCGGCCGACAGTTGCTTCATACCATCGAAATAAGTAAATACAGCGGTTTCGGCTAGCGTAGGGAAGCTGCCTACCAAATTTCGTGAAGATGGGGCCATAAATAAGAAAGTTCAACATGGAGGATGTTGTCGACCGTTATGACCGTTACGTGTAGAATTTCAAAATGAAACCTGCTTAACTTTAGTAAGTATGCAGTAAGGACCTACATGGGAAGTTGGAGAATTAGTGATGAGTCAGTGAGTGAGTGAGTGAGTGAGTGAGGGCTTTGCCTTTTATTATTATAGATATACACTCACCTAAAGGATTATTAGGAACACCTGTTCAATTTCTCATTAATGCAATTATCTAATCAACCAATCACATGGCAGTTGCTTCAATGTATTTAGGGGTGTGGTCCTGGTCAAGACAATCTCCTGAACTCCAAACTGAATGTCAGTGGCATGGTTGTTGGTGCCAGATGGGCTGGTCTGAGTATTTCGCAATCTGCTCAGTTACTGGGATTGGCTACAACAGCAGAAGACCCCACCGGGTACCACTCATCTCCACTACAAATAGGAAAAAGAGGCTACAAACTTTTTC
>NW_024378159.1:0-5222 GCF_016835505.1 Polypterus senegalus
TCATTGATGGCGAATAAAGTATCCATTATTCATAAAGCTTCAAATTGGTGATCTGTCTTTCTGTGTTAACCACATAAATTTTCATACGTCTCAAACCAAGGGGATGCGAGGATAAAATGAATCGTGAAGCGCTGGTCAATGTAATCAGTGTACTAGGAAATCATGCATTGACAGAAGTTCCCCTTTGTTTGTAATGCAAAGTGTGATTAAATGCGTGATTTTTTAACGGGTCATGGAGCACATGCATCGAAGCTTTTCAGCTGTGCTTGTGCTAAGAAAAGAAAATCCTTTTAAAAATAACATAACATGATTGTCAATGTAACCTTTTGTAAGTAGTGCCTGGAGGATACAGTGTGGAGAAACTGTAGAGACAGCGTGTGTATTAACTTGTGGATTTTTCTGTGAGTATTTGGTGGCAGCGTCACAAACTCGCTCAGAACACTGCGCTAGCTGCGGAGCTCAGCTCAGAACGAAATGAGGTGAATGGGAGGGAGATGATGACGTGACTCCCCCACCCGCCTTAACTGTCAATCCCCCACAAACACAGTCTCTCGGAATTTGCATAAGCACAGCCTTTTACCTGCAATTTTAACTTAGTTACAAAGTGATCAAAACTCGCTTATATCCCGCGCCCTCTCATTAAACTTGTATCCCGCATTACCCGTGGGCATGACAAACGCCAGCGGCAGCCTGTCTATGAACTTAATTTAAAGTTTAGGTTAACACCGTGCTTTGTTTCCGAAGTAGCAGCAGTCATGAATATGGTTGTATATATGTCACTCGCTCGCTTCTTATTGTTTCGCTGCCTTCTCAATTGTATAATGCATGTTTTCTTCAGCGCCTTTTGGAGCTCTTCCTGGTTTTCTGCGTACTGCGTTAGAAGTCAGTTCACGTGATTACGTGGGAGAGTGATGATGTCACACGAAACTCCGCCCCCCACGGCCATCAAGCTCAACTCCATTACAGTAAATGGAGAAAAATAGCTTCCAGTTATGACCATTACACGTAGAATTTCGAAATAAAACCTGTCCATCTTTTGTAAGTAAGCTGTAAGGAATGAGCCTGCCAAATTTCAGCCTTCTACCTATACGGGAACTTGGAGAATTAGTGATGAGTCAGTCAGTGAGTCAGTCAGTCAGTGAGTCAGTCAGTCAGTGAGGGCTTTGCCTTTTATAGATAGTATAGATAGGTAAGTTGGTTTCTCTGCAGGTTTTACAGAGTCACCTTGAAATAACATTAAAAACACATCACTAAGAACAAACGGATTAAAAATACGAACTATAGCAGCATGCACTTACTGTAAAAAAATAGATCAAATAGATTGATTCAAGTGATAACAGCTCACTTCCTTTATTTAAGTCTGTGGATATAAAGTTAAACTTCTTTGTAAGATTAATAGCCATTGGAATAAATGAGGCTGTGAACTGGTGGCTTTATGCTCTTCATTTCTTCAGCATCTGACCTGATTGTACAACTGAGAACGAATTAAAGAATTTTAACAAGTAGACTGTCACAGTTGACACTAATGACAGGGACAGTCAGCACAATGCCATGTGGCACAATGTTCTTTTATTTTGTTGAAAAAGGACCATATATTTCTATAAAACTGGTTGGATACATTAGGTTTTGTAAACCTGATGCCTTAGGACAAATGGCAATGTTTTTAATAATAATTCATGTCTAAAGATATTTTTAAACAAACATAATTTGTTTATAAGAGGGAAATTGCAACAATAGATCAAAACAGAAAGGAAACTTTATATGATTTATTACGTGAGTGGGAAAATAAAAACACTACATACTTTATATAAAACATATATATATTTATATTGTAAAAGAGTGAGGAGGAGACAGCAAAAAGGTTTGGGGTTTTCCGGCCCCGTACATTGTCGACAATCCACAATATTTCAAAAAAACGGTCAAATTCATAAACATAAAACTGTTCATAAGCGCGACGCCGAAGCATGGCGTCGGCGGCCATTTTAAAGAGGAGGAGCCGGAAGTGGAGGAATGCTGGGAAGGAACCGTGAGGGAGGATGGGATCGATGACGTCAGGAAAGATGGCGGAGGAAGGGCGGAAGTAGACGTGGTGCGGACAAACTCGGCTTATGGTGGCGGAGCGTCTTTTTTCCTGTTAGGAAGCCTAGGGAGAAAGTTAGTACCCCGCCATTCCCTGCCGGCGAATGTCTTCCCAGGTGTGTCAAGATCCTTCCAGCGGTCTCCCACTCACAAGGTGCGACACGATCCCCCCTTAGCCCAAGACCGTCAGGTCGGGCGGACCTAACTGAGAGGTCGTGGATACGAGAGAGAGCATCGGCGTTGGCCTGAAGGGTGCCCCGACGATAAGTGACGGTGAATTTATAGGGTTGTAAATCCAGAAACCACCTGGTGACCCGCGGGTTCGACTCTTTATGTAGGGACATCCACTGAAGTGCAGCGTGATCAGTCACCAGAGTGAATTCGCGACCCAGCAGGTAATAACGGAGATGGGTCACCGCCCACTTAATGGCCAAGGTCTCCCTCTCCACCGCCGCATACCGGGTCTCCCAGTCCATCAGTTTCCGGCTCAGGTACATTACGGGGTGCTTCGACACCATCAACGCTTTGGCTCAACACGGCGCCCAGGCCTGTGTCCGAAGCGTCGGTCTGGAGAATAAACGGGAGCCCAAAATCAGGCGTCCTCAATACAGGTGCCGACGTTAGGGCCTTCTTTAGGTCACTGAATGCGTGTTCCGCTTTGTCGTTCCACACCACGTATAAGGGAGCACCCTTCTTTGTCATATTGGTCAAGGGTGCTGCTCTTTCGGAGAAACGGGGCACGAACCGGCGTAGTACCCGCTAACCCCAAGAAAGCCTGCACCTGCCTCTTGGTACTGGACGGGCCATTCCAAGATGTCTTTAATTTTTGAACACTGTGGTCTCACCTGTCCCGCCCCACGAGGTAGCCTAAATACTTGGCCTCCTTTAAGCCAAAAAAACACTTTCGAGGGTTTATGCGTAGGCCGGCTTTAGTTAGTGTTGTGAGGACAGCAGAGACCTGCAATAGATGTTCCTCCCAGGTGCCGGAATAGATGACGACGTCATCCAGGTAGGCGGCACTATAGGACTGGTGGGGCTTCAGCACTCTATCCACCAGACGTTGAAAGGTCGCTGGGGCCCCGTGCAGCCCAAATGGGAGGACCTTGTATTGCCAGTGCCCGCTAGGGGTGCTAAAGGCTGTTTTTTCTTTTGCAGATGCCGTTAAGGGAATTTGCCAATACCCTTTCGTCATGTCAAGAGTAGTCAAGTATCGAGCCATACCCAGCCGCTCAAGCAAGTCGTCAATGCGGGGCATCGGGTAGGCATCGAATTTGGAGACCTGATTCAGACATCTAAAGTCATTACAAAATCTCCAGGAGCCGTCTGGCTTGGAAACGAGGACGATAGGGCTGGACCAGGGGCTATGGCTCTCCTCAATGATGTCCATGTCCAACATTCGTTGCACCTCTAATTCCACTTCTGCTGCTTCCTGAGTCTATAGGGTCTCTCCCGGATGATTACACCGGGTCTATGACTATATCATGCGCAATCAGCGAGGTCCGGCCAGGCGACTCGCCACTACTCGGGATGGCTCAGATTACCTGCTAACTCCTGCCGCTGTTTGGGTGTTAGCTCTTCACCGAGGTTAAGGGCAGACGTGCATGAGAAGAGGGAGAGGGACCTACGGGAGTCGGGAAGCTCCTCCCTGTCTTTCCAAGGTTTCAATAAGTTTATATGGTAGATCCTCTCGCTCGGTCGACGATTGGGTTGTTTCACCAAATAGTCGACGAGTCCCTTTCTTTCCTTAATCTCGTATGGTCCTTGCCAGTGAGTGAGCAACTTAGAGTGGGAGGTAGGAACGAGCACCATTACTGGATCCCCCGGGCGGAACTCCCGGATGATGGAGTTGCGATTGTAACACCGGGCCTGTGCTGCCTGTGCACGAGTCACGTGGTCTTTCAGGAGGGGTCTGATTTTTGTGAACCTGTCGCGCAGTTGCGCTACATACTCCAATATGTTAGAGGAGGGCAGGGCCTTAGCCTCCCAGCCCTCTTTTAGTATGTCCAAAATGCCTCGGGTTGTCAAGCCCATACAACAATTCAAAGGGGGAGAAGCCCGTAGAGGCCTGAGGTACCTCCTGGTAGGCGAAAAGCACAAGCGGGAGGAGTTGATCCCAGTTCCTGCCGTCGCGCCGACTACCTTGGAGCATCTGCTTAAGCGTCTGGTTAAACTGCTCCACCAACCCGTCTGTTTGCGGGTGGTAGACAGACACTTTCAGGTGCTTTATTCTCAGTAACTTGGCCACCTCCCTGAACGTATCCGAGGTAAAGGGTGTACCCTGGTCCGTGAGGACTTCCTTGGGTATACCTACTCTGGAAAATAAACTGACTAATTCCCGTGCAATGTTTTTTGTGTTAGCGGAGCGCAGGTGAACCGCCTCTGGGTATCGGGTGGCGTAATCCACCATAACCAATATGTATTTGTGGCCACGGTTTGAGGGCTCGAGGGGTCCTACTAAGTCGACCCCTATTCTATCAAAGGGAACATCGATCAGGAGTATAGGGACGAGAGGAGCACGGTCCCTTCTGGGAATCTGGCGGGCCTGACATTCCGGACAGGACTGGCAGAAGCGCCGGACCTCCTCATTAATCCCAGGCCAGTAGAAACGGAGCTTAATCCTCTCCAAGGTTTTTCGGCCGAGATGGGCTTCAGGAGGTGAGCTGCGGAGCTAATTCGCATATCTCCCGCCGAAAGGTACGCGGCACTAGTAACAACTTCCGCACCTCGCCCTCTTGGGTTGCCACCCAATACAGCAGATCATTTTCAAGGACAAAGAAGGGCTCGCGTGGTGTGGAATCGTCGGCCTGTGAGCTGTTTGGCAGAACCACGGCATTCCGGGCAAATCCCAGGGAATCATCGTTCCACTGCTCCCTCTTAAATGAAGCCGGCTTGGATCGAAATTAGTGATCCAAGCCTCCCAGAGGGTCTTGTGACCTGGACCCCGGAAGAGTTCCCTGGCTTGTCCCTTCCCCGGCGGAGTCTTCCGGGTCAGGGTCCATCGCTGAGGAGGCGTCCCCCGAGGTGCCAGCGCCACTAGGGCCTGCCCCAGAGCACGGCGTGGAGACGCTGAGGGGCTGCTCATACAGTCCACACTGGAGGTTTACGCAATTCAGCAGAATTCACTGTCAGGAGATCCAGGGAAA
>NW_024378160.1:0-25000 GCF_016835505.1 Polypterus senegalus
GAATTTGAAAAGCCTGAGCCCCATTTTATGGGTCCGTGTAGGCTTTAGCCTGCATTAGAGTTTGGGGCCAGGCTACCTGGAATGAGGTCAATCCAGTGTGCCAGACTTTTTGTATACATGTTTGGAGGCCTTCTCCTCTTTTTATACATTGAGATGGAGGGATTTCACAACATGGATGAGAATATACTAAGAGAGTTACATCCAAATGTCATGCAAAAAGACACTTTCCCCTTGGAGATTAATGAAGTGTACCAAATACCAAGTAATGGTTTCCTTACAATTAGTCATTTGGTACATACTAGCCCAAGTGAAGAGTAATTAGACATTATTTCTGTGCGGTTTGTGTACAATTTGAGTGTTGTTATAAGTAAGTATGTATTCAAGTATGGAATTACAATAGAAAATTAGAAGTTTTCTATACCATTACTGAAGTTAAACAGTAATAGCACCAAGTTACACTGTAGTTAGGCTGGTAATTATGGAGTAAATATACTGCAATTATCATGTAGTAACAGTTACTTAGTATAAAGTGTGGTATATTTTTCTTTTTTTGTGTAATTATGGGTTTCATTTTTATACAATAGTAGCAGTATAAGTATTGTCACATGCTCAGAGTGCAATGAAATTTTTAGTTGCATATCCAATTGACATGCGACAAGTCACGGTCCTCCAATGGCATGTATTAAAAACATTAATTCATGTTATTTAATGGAAAACATCTGAAATCTACCAGATGACTTGTCCCCTTAGACATACCCTTGAATGCTTCTCCTACTAAAAAGGGACACACACTATTATGCTAATTGTTGTGTTTTGGTCCAACAAATACTTTTCTAGAAATCAAACAAAGCATGAGATACAATCTAAAATTTCCATTATAACATTATATTCAGAATGTTCTGAAACCGGTTTAATCTGGCTTACAGGGATCTAGAGTCTTGTCTGGCAGCATTAGGCACATGGCACAAAGCAGTCTTGGACAGGGTGCCAGTCCACTGCAAGGACCACCAATGCACCTGAAACTAATGTAGATTTGGAAGTTTCACGACATGGGAAGAAACCAGAATACCGCAAGAAAAATCTACACAGACACAGCATATCAACAGTATTTATTTATATAGTGCATTTTTGTAAAAAAGTGTAGCTCCTCAAACTTCACAAAGACAACAGTTGGGTTTGGCATGCTGGATCAGTGGGCCAGTAATTTTAACCACTGTGTGCCTGTGCAGGTCAACACAAATATATTTATGAAAAAGTTATGAGTATCTGGGTAACCAATTCTTGATTTACTCTCCACTTTTGTGTGCTACATACATCACATATACCAGTATTAAAATTCTAAGGCTCTAAAGAACATTTAAAAGTGGTGTGCATATACAGTAGTTCTTTGTTTGCTCTCCCTACTGTTCTGTATATTTGCTGTCCCAAGACGGTTTGTTATCAGAGACAGTTTGACTGCAGGTTAAGGGTTGTATTTTAACTGCTGTCTATGCTTTGATTGCCAGTATTTTCACATATTTATAGTTTCTTGGTTTGGTGTCAATTATAAAACAAAGAAAACAAAATGTAAATCAAGAGATTACAAATATTTTAAAATAACAATTAAAAATATAAATAATTAGTATATCATGCTTTATGGTTGCACAATTGTTCACACAGATTTTCAATTCCCACTAAGTTAATGCATCTGTTGAGTTTGTATTGTACATCCTCCTTATGTTCTTGATGAGTATTCCAATCTTCTAATTTCCCCCCAAACATTTACAATGTATGCAGGTTGGCATGAAAGTGTATGTTTTTGGGAAATGCATGGATGGAAAAGTAGATAGTATCACTATATAAAAGACACACTATGGTAAATAATGACAAGTCTTTACAATATTATCTAAATACCAAAATCAGCAATGCAAATTTCCTGTACTATTCAAAGCAAAAGAAATCATTTTTAAGAAATGCTTGGTGTGTATGTGTGTTGGCTGGTCACACTTTCTTGCAAAATGAAACAGCAAGATGCAGATCAAACATGCATGTCATGAATTGTGACATACTCTACATGGATAATTCTAAAGACCATGTGGTCTTCTAAAGACCCATTCAGTTATACAATTGTGAATGCTTATATTAAAGAATAATACACAAGAGATGGATGAAGAAAAGGAGAAATCAAAGTACTACATAACCAAACAATATAGCAAAATAATAATTATTCTGGTATTTGGCATCTATTGTTCAAGTGAGGTGGTTCATTCACTTCCCCACTGAAGCATCGCTTAGATCCTATTATTGTCTCTCTCCTCTCATCTGTATGCACTCTGGCCTCTTCTTCTCCTGCCAGTTGAGCATTTGCTCCAGTTTACCTCCTAAATCAATAAGCCTTATAGTATGAAGCCCCTTTAATCATGACATAGTCTTTTCTCCAGACCAAGGCCTGTGTTTGCTCTAGTGGCTGGTGGTGTCTCTGTACCTGTTGTACTGATGTAGAAAGAGAAAGTGAGATTTTTTTTTAAAGAAAAGTACCAAGAGATAAGATGTAGTTGAGATTTCAAGCCAAAATCATTATCAAAAGTCTAATCAGTATGTCATAATATAATCAAAGAACAAAGTCCTTAAAACCAAAAAGCAAGTTCATTAACCAGGAAATGTTTATTTGTTGCAAAAAAACAAGTGTCTGCCCTCTCTTTATCCAATGTAGGATACCAGGAAGTGTTTGGAAGTGACCTTTATAGCCTTAACCCCTAATGACATTTGCAACCATAGCAATGCCATAGCAATCGTTACAACAAATCTGCACAAAATAAAGGCATACAAAGTCAAGCAAAAGGGTGCTGAAAATAATGCTAAAACATTATTCAACATCTTCTGGAAGAAAACAAAGGTCAGAATTGAATTCTTCATATAATAAAACCTTAAAATAGCTGTCTGTTTTATTCATAATTCTTCAGGTATTCTCGGAAAAAATGTAAGGAGCAACACCAAACATAAAATCCTCAGTAGGCCACAGTACTCTTTAAACAGATGCATCTCCAGCTTCTCTGATGACCTTACATTTTAATGAGGCAATCCAGCCCTTGCTCTTCCCAATTCGGATTGTGTTCTACCCTCTACTGACGGAGTTGCTTTTGAATCTTACTTCAGCCCTCCATGGTTTTAGTCTCTCTATCTCTGTTAGTAATTTCAGGGCTTCTTTATGTGCCCTCTGGGGCTCTGGGGGAACATTACTCATGACCTTTCCCTTCTCTCTGTCTCCTTTCTGAGTGTCCTTGTCTCAGGTCCTTGTAGGGTCTCCAGGAAACAGTGTGATCTTTCTATTATGTTGGCATTACAATATGTTTAAACTCTGCCACTGTATGTGCCCTTTATTTTCTTTTTGTAGAACAAATGCTAATTGATTTCATTCATTAAATTTTCCCCTAGGCTGTGCTTTATTTCTAACTAGTTATTTGTAAAAGGTATTTGAAAGAGCTTCAGCTTTCTTTGTACTTTGACCAGAAAAATGGAGGGAATGAAAAAAAAAACAAATAAGATGGGTGATGGTATTTTATGTCATCAGTTGCATTTAGAAAGAGTTAATTTTTTCTGCTTACATCCATATAATATTTCATCTCATTGCTGCTGCTGGATATCCCTTGACAGCCATGACAATCGTTTATGATTCTGGCCCAGGCAGCAAATAAAAGTCTAATTCTGTTTATTTTTTGAATAGTGTATGACTTGCAGAACATACTATTAAAGGTAGCACAGGGGAATAACATTATCCAATTCTGAAAGTGCAAAAAACCAGAATAACGGAAATCTCATTGGCCAATCTCCATGCCTTTGAGATTGCTATGTGACTCTTTGTGACTCCATCCAACACCAAACCCAAAAAATAAAGGGTATAGAAGTAGGTTGACCAGGCATCATGTATTTTCTTAAACTGTCCTGTACATCAGACCCAATTTAGATGTCTCAACATATTCTGCAAATATCTATATTTTCAAAAATTTTAGAAGTTGCAGATTTCTAGTGTAGATCGGCAAAATCTAGTAAACTGTTGTTCACAGTGAACTTACTGGTTTCGCCTGTGACCTTATTCACCAAATTTTTCCCTGAAAATTCAACCTGCAGCCTTCTTAGACAAACTTTTTTCTACCACCTATGCTGGTCAGCATGAAATTACTTCCCAGTCTGTGCTCTCTGAGCATGATCTGCTTCTTGCATGCATGACTAATTTACATTATATAAATGCATGCATGATGTCACTATCCAATCTGTGCTACCTGCCTAATTTGTGTCACTCAAGCTCAAAACTTTCACTTATGCATACTATAAGTGTACTCTACCTCAAACTTTACAGTGCAGCCTGATCTGCTTCACACATGCATGAATAATTTACAACATTAACACATACAGTATGCAGTATTTTCATTGGAGGGGTACATTAACTGACCATAATGAGAATATTATGAAAATAATTCATTCTTCACTGCTGAATTAAGCACGTTTTGCTTCTCGCTATATAGCACAGATCAGGTAGTGACAGGGACAGCTCCCTAAGTATATAATGTAGATCCCTTGCATCACAGGCCCTAAGGATGTTAGTCTGTCATAGGAATAGTGGCTCTGAAGATACAGATAAAAATGACAGGCTCCAAGTACTATGGACTTGGAGTATTATTTTATTTTAGAGAGCTGTGGGGGCAAAGTGGTTAGCACTGCTGCCTCACAACTCAGGTCACAGTTTTACCCAGCATATTTGGCTGATGTTTCTCTAGCCCTCAGGAATGCTTAAAAACCATTGCACCATTATAATCCCCTCAAAACTAGTGCAGTTTCTCCTTCCCCCTTGACTTGAATACATTTTGATGAGTTTGGCAAAATTCACATAAATTTTTGTTTTTTTTGCCAAACTTGAAGTGAATCAAATCTCAAAACTAATGATTTCTAATGAAAATATGTATAACATACATTTTTTGAATACAGCAGCTTGATAGCTGTACATCATAATATACTTGATTAGAAATCACTTCAGTTGTAGTCAGCACAGACAAGATCTGAGCAGTCATGTGTACTGTGATTGTACCTATGTTAACCTGTGATTTAACAAACAAAAACCCTCAGGAAGGCTGCTTCAGGGGCAACACAGAAAGAGCGGGTAATACAGTGGTCAGTGACACTGTCAGTAACACTGCTGCCTACTTTTGATAGAAAATGTTAGAGTTTGCGGTTAGTGGTTTGTGTCCTTCTTGTTTTTTTTTTTTGTTTGTTTGTTTTTCTTTTTTGCCCTAGTTTTTTTTGACATGTGTGACATGTTGTCAACAGTTCACTAAATAATGTAGACTATGTTATCTGAGTGGTGGTGTATGCCCACATTCTAGTTTATGGAGCTGCCATGTGTGCCAACAATGTCAAATCATCATCATCTAACTTTTAAGTTGAATTATTTACAGCTGTTCCTTGGACTCAAAAAATATTTGAGCATGCTTTCTAAAATCAAGGTATCTAGTGGTTTTATTCATCTTTTGATTTGTTGTTTTTAGCTTTGTTAAAAATTACTTATGCTCTCCTGTGGTGCTGTCTTGTTTTCCTTATATACACCGCCATGCTGCTAGGATGTGAGGCCCATTTGCAGGAAGGCAGTTTGCATAGGTTGTATGTCATTTTAAAAGGTTTGCACCATGCATACCTAAGCAATCAAGATTTAGATTGTTGGAAGAAATGCCCTTTTGTTATTTCATTGTTAGTTTTTAAATATACTGGTTACAACATTTTTTTGCCCCTCTAATTATGATTTACATGTCATGTTTATTGACTTGAAGCTAAATCTAATAAGAAAGCTCTCCGTTTACCAGTCAATATATATCCCTTTCCCCATGAGCTGTCTGAAATGTCTGAAAGAGTGTGATTGTGGGCACAAGTGGTAGAAATGAGAAATTTTTTCTCAGGACAGCTTGGCTGACAATGCATTTTAGTTTCAGAAGCTCAGCAATTCGGGAAAGCCTCAGGGTACAATCACTACTATAGAATTAGAAAAGTCAGTTGAGGTGGTTTGGGCATATTGCAAAGATGTCTCTTGGGCAGCTTTTACTAGAATTATTCTGGGCAGGGCCAATTGAGTGAAGACCCTGGCTAGCTTGGGAAGGCATGGGAGATCCCCAGGAAGAGCTAGAATTTGTACCTGGTAACAGGGAATTCTGGGCTGACCTGCTAGGTCTACTGCCACCATGACCCTCACCAGGAAAAACAGATGGGTAGATGAGATGAGATGAGAAATGTTTCTTGACTTTGGTTTCATGTGCTGTTTTTGGCTTGTGACTTACCAATCTGGTCTCTGTCACTATTTCATTATTGTTTTCCTGTTTACAACCCTTGTGTGAATTCTGACTTCTTCTGATCCCATTTTCTCTCAGAGCTGTTGTCACCTTGCATAAGCAATATATAAAGTGGATGAAAGATATGTGTATACATTCTGTAAAAAAAATTAAAGTAGACAACTCAAAAATATAAGTAAAACTAACTAAATATTTTTTAGTTACTCAATGAGACAGGAGTGGGAACTCCATAGAAAATGAACTGTCTATCCAGACTTGACAGGCTCCTGAGTATGTTGGTGGGTGGGAAGTTTTAAATGCCTTGAGAATACAATAAGCCACTTTGGGGCTAAAGGGCAAAACCTTGCTTGATTTTGACTTTCAGTTATATAACAGACCATGAAAGTGGTTGTTAAAGTGGAAGTGTTGGAAAACTAAATGGCTTGTGGGAACGAAGCATTCGGACAAATGTTGCTTTTTGATTGACACTTTCTATCTCTGTGAAATGAAAATCTTTCTATGAGAGGAACTGCATGGTCAGACATTGATCCCATTCAGCTCCAACACCCCTCCTCCACAGGCTTGTATTTGTTCGACTGCTACCCCTCAAAACCCTTCCCATCCCATAATGAGACTTGAGAGATTCTGGTCGCCCTATTCAGAGGGTCAAATGTAGTATTAATGAGCTGCTTCCTTAACCCAAAAATCAGCATCTTTTGTTAACCCAACAGCCCCCTCTACACATAATAGATCAAAAAAAATGGAGACTGGCTTCAAGTCAGCCTTCACTGCACACATGTCTTGCAGTTGTTCCTTAGAACTTTCACCCAAAATAAAACACAGAAAATTCCAATTTTTCTGGTGTTGTTTTTAAAGCATGGGGTTCACATGCCTTGATGTCCCAGTTGCTGAAATGTCACTGGTAGGTGCACATTTTAATATTGTCAGCCATAGGGCTACAAATAGAAGTTTTTTTTCTTGACTTAGTCTGTTAAGTCAACAGCCTAAGCCCCTCATTGTCATGCTGGATCTTCAGTGAAAGGCAGTCGAGATATTGTACAATCCTTTATTGAGAAAAAGCAGACTGCTATTTTCCTCAGCTTAAGCATAAGAGGTGCTCAATGTTTTTTTTTCTCCATGTATTACAGAAGATTAGATCCTTTAAATTATTCTCCTCAGAGCAGGCTATTGTGTTTAAAATGAAACCTTTAACGTGATCATTTTCGCTTTCTCCTGAAACATAATTCTCTACAGGTGCTTGCTGTAATTGCAGACCGCAAATCCTATAAATGGAGGAAACGTGTAACAGGAATTTGTTCATCCAGTGATGTTAAAGTAATACATTCTTTGAAGCCAGTTTTTCATTATGGAGTAATGGGGTGACACTCCTATCCCAAAACTGATCACAAGGCACAAACCATCCTGGAGTTGAGATAATAGATATTTGTTAGTTATCTTAACATATACATTTGTGAGGTGATTGACATCTTGTAATCTCCTCACTAACAGTGACCAAAACAGTTTTTTTTAACCTTGTCTCTGATATTATAAGGCAGCAGAGGTAACTACTCTACCCTCTGCCATTATTTAACTTATCAAAGTCCATGTTTACTTTATCTGTCATTCAAAAATATTTTTAATACTTTTGAATTTTCAGATATCTTTACCCAAGGCAAATGGAAAAATCAACATACTGTAGATACTATATTTAGAGTTTAAATATATACCCATTCATCTGTGTGTATAACTATAGATCCATATTCTAAACCTCGGACATGATGCTATTCCATCACAGCGCAAAGTCACACACACATCCACATTCCATTTTTCTTTCCATTTTTAAAACCTGCTTAATCCAGTTCAGACATTCAAATTCCATTATACTAATTAATGTAAAATGCACTCCGTGTTACCTAGATAGGTAGTTTTCACCTTAGGTCATTTTGTCTGATAGTCCGGCTTCAGTCTGGTGTTTCACTTGCTTATAACCACTAGGTGGCACTGTCCTTAAAACCCAATGCATTAAAAAGCAAAGGAAAAACCAAAAGGGCCCCCCA
The DNA here is from genome assembly GCF_016835505.1 of Polypterus senegalus. NCBI lineage: Eukaryota > Metazoa > Chordata > Cladistia > Polypteriformes > Polypteridae > Polypterus > Polypterus senegalus. The sequence goes on from NW_024378160.1 coordinate 8,348, forward strand.
GGGGCAAATCTTGGGTTGCAAAGTAGTCTGTAGTCTTTGATATGTGTGCAAAATTTTGTTTAGATTGGACCAAGGATGTGGAACTGTATAAAGAACTAACACAAACATGTTGAGCTTTATACTGTATATTCAATACAAGGAAATGCAAAGCAAGCCCTAAAAATGTTTAGTCTTCTTAAAACAAATGTTGCTGTAAATTGGCATGCCATTTTTTTTTTACTTTCTTGTAAACATCTCCATCTATTTTTTTTTGTTTTGTTTCTCTAGGTGTTGTTTAATCTTTATAGGCTGCTAATTATTCAGTAGATGCATTTAATTTCAAATATTTTGTTTCATTGTACCCTTCCTAGGTGTAGCCCTTAGCTAACTGGATTGTTTAATAACACACATTTTTTTTTTCGCTTTAGCCTTTAAATATCAGCAAATGTGTAAAGGTGGACATGGGAATTACAAACAGAAGGGTTTTACAGATCCCATGGCAATTCCGAGGCCTTAACAAGGAGATGGAAATCTGTAGTAGTAGCAGTAGTAGTAGTATTGTCACCAGCAATGATCAAAAACTGCTTGTCCACAAGTTTGTCAATAGCACAGAAATATTTGGGAATCTTCATGAACCTCTGTGAAATTCATTGAAGTCAATGGGGAAAGAAAAACTGAACTAGCTTTGAGTGGAGTATAATGGTGCAATAGCCTTTTAAGTCTTCCTGAGTGCTGGGGAAGCATCTGCTAACTATGCTTTAATTACAGCAAATTCATGATATTTCAAAACTTGAGAGAAACACAAACCAAATAGCAGGAACTAATCACAAAACCTATACTGCAGTTTCTCCTTATATACTGGTGGGTGCAATTCCCCAGCAGCATCATAATGTGGTCCCCACCCCTTTAGGTCCATTGTAAAAAAGATAGGGCAGAGAACAAATATATATTAATAACATTAATAACTGAAATACAGGAAATATTAGAATACAATATTAAGTAGCCAAAACATAGAAAACATGAAAAACTAATTTCATAACAATATGCAAAATAATATTTCAAAGGCAACAATAATATTAAATAAACAAAAAACACCCTTGACTAGGGAACACTGAAATATAACAAAAAAGAGTTTTAAAACAGAAACCAGTAGTAAGACCTTTGCGAAGTTCCAGGTACACCAAGGACCAGGACTTCTAAGCTGTTATCCCTGTGACAGGACTTAGGACTACCCTCAGCCCATAGTTTAGTTGAGTACAGAGTCGGGAGGTGAGCAAATGGAATCACCCATCTGAAAAGAACAAATGAGTGAAACAAAGGCACAGGAGCTGGAAGATGAAATAGGTTGATGGGGGAGAGAAGCACCTCACCTCGTAGACAGGGTTCGGAGACCGGTATGTTAAGGGCCAAGTATTCCTTTGCTTGTTTCACTGTTTTGTCTCCCTTTGCTCATTTCTCTCTTGAGTATGTTTGGTTAATAAATGAACTTGTTTGAGCTAATTTGACCTACGTGATGTTTAGATTTGGGAATGCAGCCTGTCATTTAAAATGATTTGTACAACCTCCTGTTGTACGACCCAGAGAGGTGCTGTGAGCAGTGTAATTCAAGAGATAAGAGTTTTGTGAGGCTAACCACCTGTCATAAGGACAGAAGACATATTTTTGAGTATAGACAGCCCGTTAGCTGAGATATTAATAGACAGAAATAACTACATCGATTTTGATCAGTGTCATGTCTTGTGAATTTTTATTTTTGCGCCTGCTAAAAAGCCTTTATTAGCCACGTTAGCTCTTGTATGTGTTCGGTGTGTCATCCCTCTTTATTGCATTCGAGCGTACAATAGAACCCTGCCTCAAGCTACAGGCAGAATTCCCCAGCACAGGTTTATATTACTTACAGGTCGGAGGAAACGGGCATATTTATTAACACAACCAATGGCTTCTGTAAAGCACTTTTTTTTGTCCTGCTCTATCCATCTGTTTATTTCTTTATTAATTAGGTCTTTAGCTTTGAATGCAGCTTGCTGAACTATATGCATACTCCTCATTTTTTTTTCTTGGCAAACTATATGAAAAGGCAGCGTTGTTGCAGAATGATCAGAGTTAGCTAATTATTCCTCTGTCAGTGCAATCAATGGTAAAATCAGCAAGCTCTTGCATTTCCATCCGTTTTCCAAAATAGCAACATCTCATAAATGTATGAACTGTGGCTGGGCGAGAATTAAAAAATTCTTTTCATTAAATGATTCTGCTCCGTTCCCTTTATGCATCCTCCCTGGCTCTTGCATATGCCAAGGGAATTTTGTAAGGATAAACTCTGAAGACATAATAAAAAATAATCAAAAAGCTGCTATGTTGTAAAGGTTGGATGGACAGGCAATCCAAGAAGCAGGCAGAGTCCGGTGCCATGGCATTGCAAATGTGGGACTTGATGATCCCACAAGGCCTGCTCAGGACGCTGCTTCTCTACTTTGTGAGGTTCTATCAAATATAACATGAGATTGAGGTCTAGCACCCAACATTCCTTTCTTGCATTGTAGGATTATTAATTCAAAGGAATAACCTCTAGTATGATATACGTACTGTGCTACAGCTTCTCTTTTTTCAATTGTTTCCTACTTTTTCATGGTATATGCGTCTTGATCTTAGGTCTTTCATTAAACAGTTCTTAGTGTCTGTCATTACTTCATTCTTCTTTCTTCCTATTCTGTATTTGTTTTAAAATTGTATTCTATTCATGTGTATTGGTCTAAGGCTTTTTTTAAAAGCTTGTTCAATTGATAAAGGCTCAATTGTTTATAATGCTATTTAAAGACAGAGTGATTGGTAGGAAGTAGTAATGAGTGAACTCCACTCAATTCATTTCACCTCATGTTCATTAAAATGCTTGGGAATTTTGGCAAGCACTGCAAAATGCATTGAAGTTAGTGGGGAAGTAGAAACGGAACTAGTTTGCAGTCGATTATAATGGCACAATTGTCGTTTAAGTGCCACTAAAGGCCAGGGTAGTGTCTTCCAACTGTGCTGGACCAATTATTGTGGTCAAAATGTGTCCTGAGCTGTAAGGCAGCAGTGTTAACCACTGCACCACCATGCCTCCCTGAGAGAAGCTTATCTCTTATCTTATGTCTCTCACTACAAATAACTAACACCCACAGAGCCTGTGATGCAAGAGATCAGTGTTATAAACTTGTGGGACTGTCCCTGTCACTATCCAATCTGTCCTACATAATGAAGAGCAGGTGTGCAACAAGCTGATTTGGAGTGGGTATGCAAGAATTTTTTTTTTTGGCCCCCATAGAGAGTTACCTGTATCGGCCGGTAACTTACAACCATACCCCTTTGAAAAAAAAGAGCCTTTGAAAAAGGGTGCCCCCTCCTTCAAGATCCATGTAATTGGGGTTTAGGGGATCCCTCTTGAAAACAGATCGCTGTTCTTTAATCCGCCATGACTGAGAAGACAGTGAATTTATTTATAAACCCATGCAACACACCATCCCCAGCCTCCCTAGCTGTTTTCCAAGCAAGGATCATAACATGTTTAATTCAACAGTAAAGACACAGTATAGAATAAATCTATGCAGTACAATGAAGTATTTTCATAATACTGTCATTATAATCTAATGTACCCTTCAAATGAAAATACTGCAAGCTTTTTATTACAAATCCAGCTAGAGTACCAATCACCCACCGACATCACGCATGTGTGTAAATTATGTAAATTATTCCTAAAAGCACAAAGCAGATTGGGCAGCACAATAAAGTGTGAGGTGGAGCACGTTTACGGCAAGCATGACTCAAAACAGGCAGGTAGCGCAGATTGATTAGGGACTTCCCCATGAAACATGACTGCTATAGCTCAGTGATATCATGCAGGCCTTGCAAAGCATCATGGTGTGCTGGGAAAAAAAAAGCTGGACACATGATGAATGTTTAGGGAAAAACTGAGCAAGATCACTGGCGAACAATATACATTTTCTGCAAAAAATACTTTGTACATATGATCACTACTAAGAAGATATAATAGTGCAGGACATAGGAGCTTTTCTCTGCTTTCTTCCCACATTTCACTGACACTGACTGATATTTGATTAATTAATACCAGTAAACGTTTTGGCAATAAGGGGCTGTTGGTGTAAAAGGTTCCTATTTTGAACCAAATGCTGCTGAGCATTAACTCTCTTAAACCCTGTAATATAAAAGCACATTCAGAAAATGAAAGGACAACACAGTATAGTGACCAGGTTAGGTTGGGTGCATGCATCACTGACCAGCTGGAACATTGAAAATGATTTCATAAAGACAAGGCATTCAGTCCAAACTAGCTTCTCAGTTACACCTCTATGTTCCAAATGTTGAGATTTAAAAATACTGAAAGTGCTATTTATTACACTACTTGGCAATCTATTTCATGGATCATTTGTGTGAATAAGTAATTACTAACTTAAGTGAAACATTTACTCTTAACCAACTCCAGTCATTGCTCTCATATTCTAGTGGAAGCAAAAGCTGACATCCACCATTCTAATTGCCTTCATCATTGAAAACACTTCAATCATGTCACCTCTTCATCTTCATTTTCTTAAAATGAAAAAAAATGAACTGCTTCAGACTTTCCCATTAGCACATACTCCTAAGCAGTGGAATCAGTCTAGTTGCTTGACTATAGACTTTCTCTTTTATTAAAACATTTTATGTTTTGTAAAAGCAACTGCATAGAGTGGTTCAGATGAGGTGCCTTGTATATCCTAAGCATGTTTCATGTACTTGGCACAGTGTGCTATACAACCAAATAAGATTTCTTAATCTCTACTGTACAATGTCCTGCAGTGGACAATTCTCAGTATAACTTGTCATTTGTCATTTATGCCTATGTGTATTCCTAATGAACTATGTGGTTTAATAAAATATTTGGAATCAAAAGAGACAAAAAAATGAAGAACTGACAATTCACTTCAGGCTACAAATATTTGGATGATATCCTTGGAAAAGAAAATATCTGTGATATAAGAATGACCTAACATGGCAGGATGGTAATATTAACTAGTGGGGTAAAAAAATAGGCAGCAGACAGAAAGAGTTTTGGGGATGGCCACCCTGTATACGGAAAAAATGAAAAGAGAAATCAACCACGTCTTTACAGGACAGAGTTCAAAACCAAACTGAGAAATAGAATTAGTCTGGGCTATAAATATGGTGTGTAAGAGGAAGAGATGGAGTCATGAATGCTGGAACAGGAACTGATGTGGCAGGTAGATGGATTCTGAGTAATGGATGTGACATCATCAAGATGTGCCAGATGTGACATCATCAGTTGGTGGTGTCACTGGGAGACATAGTCTTCGGCTGGTCTGCAGAGGGACAAGAGGAGAAAGGATCAGATGAGAGCGCCATCCCCTAGTCTGGCTGACAAATAGCACTATCGTAGCCTGTAAACTGTCCCCCATGCGCACATGTGTGACACTAGTCATGGAATTAAAGAAGATCTGGCATTAGTAAAGATTGGTTTTTAATCAAGAAATAGTGTTGGAATAAAAACCTGCAGCCACTATGGACCTCCAGGACTGACTTTGCAGACCCCTTATCAAGGGGATCTGCCAATCCATTTTATGTGGATTATCTACTTTAATAAAAGGATAAGTGTCTGTGTGTTTGTCTGGTTACTGTGTCTCTATCATTCCAAAAAATGCCACAACACAAACATTATGAATCCCATACTAAATGTTATACCACAGAGATACTACAGTTAGGTTTGCAAGTATTTGGACAGTGACAGAATTTTTAATAATTTTGGCTCTCTATGCTACCACAATGGATTTTAAATTAAGCAATCATTATAGAATTGAAATGTAGATTTTCAGCTTTAAGGGGTTTACCAAAAATACTGGTATGAACTGTATAGAAATGACATCACCCCCTATTTTCAGGTGTTCAAAAGTATTTGGACAAACTAACAACCTAAAATATAATGAACATTTTCAATATTTGATTGGGAATCCTTTACAGCCAATGACTGCCTGAAGACTGGAACCCATGGGGATCTCAGGTGCTGGGTTTCCACTCTAGTGATACTTTGCCAGGCCTTTACTGCAGTTGTCTTCAGTTGCTTGTTCGTTGGACTTTCTGCCATCAGTTTTCTCTTCAGCAAGTGAAATGTATGTCCAGTTGGGTTGAGGTCAGTTGATTGACTTGGCCATTGGAGAATATTCCACTACTTTGTGTCGAAAAGCACTTGGTTTGCTTTCGCAGTATGTTTTGGTTCATTGTCCATCTGTACTGTGAAGTGTCATCAGTTTTGCAGCATTTGACTAAATCTGAACAGATAGTATAGTATAGTATAGTATAGTATAGTATAGTATAGTATAGTATAGTATAGTATAGTATAGTATATAACAGCCCTAGCCCAGCTTGTTATATAACAGTTGAGCATTGCAATCAAGCAGGTCCTGGCCTAACTGATCTTAGCTGCCAGAGGCCCGTATAATAAATATACAGTAGCTGGTTCAAAATGAATGAATGGATAATTGATGGAGCATTATTATGGTGCAATAGGCACATGTCATATGTGAGTGCAAGAGTGAAGAAATTCCTGGAACCCCAAGAATGAGGAGGGCATAAAGAACTGATTCTGCCTCTTAGCCACTGGTCATTTAAACTTTGAGTCAGGGCAAGGGTTCAATATGTAGAGTTAGTATGGTTGTAGCATTAGACAGCAAGACAAGCAGAACTATAGTAGTGGACACTAGTTTTTGTGTCAGCCAAGGGGTAGACATAAACTTTAACACAGTTAGTAAGGTCCAGTGACGAATCAGCATTTTTGTTTGCTTTTTATTCATTATATACTAGCTGCCCCCCATAGCCCTGCCCACGTAGCAGTAAATATAGGACAAACTTTAAAAATCAATAAAATTGATTTCATAGCTTTCATATCTGACGGCCTCTTAATATACAATATTTTTGACTTTGCTATCAGGGGTGAGAATGTAGCTGTGATCTCTTTGCCAAAAATGTAAAAAGTTGGCAAGGTATCTCTGGCCAAGTGGAAGATAGGTATGCTCCAATGTCAAACGTTGGCACCGTATCTGAACATGTTCAGCTCCCCATGGGGGAAGAAGAGTACATGGCCGTGATATCTCTCCCAATGAGAAGCTATCCTCTAAAACACACATGGCTTCACGGAGGCAAGGTACACTCCAACACAAGGGGCCTCATACATAATGCTGTGCGTAGAGTTCACACTATAACATGGTGTACAGTACAGACAAAAGCGGAAATGTGCTTATGCACAAAAAAATCCAGATGCATAAATCTGTGCGAATGCCAACTTCCACATTCTTCTGCTCCATAAATCCCGGTCTGCGTGAAAAGTAACACACGTGCACGCGCCTGCTGCCTCACTCCAACTCCTCCCAGAATTACACCTCTTTCAATGTGCAAATCAACATAAATAACCCTTAAGCTTAGCATTCTGTGAAAAGGCAATGGCAAAAGCACAGGGGGAAATAGAAGAATTTCAGCGAATACCAAGTGGAGGAAAGGAAAAACAATTTACTATTTGTTGGTTTAAACAGTGGTATAAACAACAAAAGGAAGTTGATCGAGTGACATAGAGTGTCGGAAAAACTCGAAAGCTCAAGTTCACAAAGTTGCACAGTGCCCGAAATAAAAAAGAAGTTGTCAGATATCAAACCCGACATGAAAAGGAGAGTCGTAGCCCAACCATCTGAGTGTCATATGACAGCTTATTAGGGTACAGAGAATAAAAATAGGCACACAGTGGGAAAAAAAGCACAAAATGTCAACTTTAATCTCGAAATTTCCACTTTAATCATGTGGTTTATTTTGTCATTAAAACAGAACATCATAAACTTCATTTTAAAATCGTTTAATTTACTAGTTTCTCAAATACCATCGTAATTAAAGTAGCACGTTAAATGCTTTGTTTTGTATTTGATCTTCTACGTGCTCTATGTGTGTGAATCACAAGGTGCTTCTTAAACGCGCTTTCTTTTCATCCGACAGAACACAGAATCCATTACATTCATGAAATTACAGCTCTCTGAATAATTAAAATACTGAGATGTATACTTGATATAATTTTCATGATGATTTGAGTTAAAGCATGTTATTAAACATGGGAACACCATGGTGCAGTGATTGTTCATGTCTCACGCAAGATGCTTACTGCACCATCCGCGACCTTCGATGAAATCATTTATTGCAGCAGTACTGTCTCTTTCAAACGTACTAACCTCTAATTCCTGTTCTTACTTTTCTTTCTCTAAATACCCAATCGCCGCAAAATTAGCTCTGTAATAGACATTAAGCCATCTGTAAGCTTAGAATGGTGACTCTTCAAAACTTTAAACATTAAAATATCTTCGTAATACATGTTTAATTATTCTATCCATCTATCCATCCAGTGTTGTGCCAGTCCCAGCAAGAATACAGCGCAAGGCAGGAACAATCCATGAACGGAGCGCCAGCTCCTTGCTAGCGCTGCGACACCATGTCCTCACATGTTTATTTATTAACAATATACAGTAGATTATTTAAATTAAGTTAAAGTTGTATCTGTATAATATAATAAACATATTTTGCTGCATTTAATCTCAAAAATGATATTGTCATCATTTGTAAATACACGCTTTACAAAGTGGCTCAGGTTGTGCAATATTATAACTGTATCACAAGTTTACAGTGAGGTAATTGTACTTATACAAGTAAGTACAAACAGTTCTACAAGGAGCACTTGATGGACTGATTGAGTGCGTTTATAGTTCTTGGGATGAAACTGTTTCTGAACTGTGATGTCCCCACAGGAAAGGCTCTAAAGAGCTTGCTGTATGAGAGCAGTTCAATAGACAGCATGGCTGAGGAAGTGTGTGCTTGATGCTGTATACCGATAATACTCTTTCCGATCAGCTGCTGTACAGCATGCATTAAACTAGTAAACAATATGCGGTTAATTACAGTGTTTTTATAAAGCTGCACCAGGGATGTGGATCTAAAGAAGAAAGGGAAACCACACTGGAACAGTAAGACTGATTTGACACTGGGTGCCACCAGTCTGCAAAACCAAATGCAGAACTTGCGTATGCCAGGGTATGAGCTACCGTGGAAATGTGCGTGGCTTTACGCCAAGTTTAGGTTTTATACATCGCGATTTGAACGTGGAAACATTCATACGCAACATTTCTGTGCGTACGCACCGTTTATACATAAGGCCGATGAGAAGAGGTAGAGCAACTCGAATGGAGGCTGGTTTGTGAGTGAGGATGGCCCTGCTCGGCTTTCTACTCCTAACATTAAATTTCCCCTTCTCTTTGACCCGCAGCTTCTGTCTCAGATTCGAGTTAATATATCGTGCCTGCAAGCGAACTATGATTCGCGATGAGAGAAGTCACAAAATCAGACCGGAATGTTCAAGTAAATTATAGAAAAAACTGATCTAAATCCGTTAAGTTGTTCTCGCGTGAAAAGACAGACAGACGTTGGATTTTATATATAGAGAGATTTTGTCTTCTCTGTATAATCATTCCTCCTGTGTTCCTTTGTTTTGGCAACTAACTTGATTCTCTTAAGGATTAGGGTGGCCACAATAATCACCATCTGAAACATAACATAGCTGTTTAAGGTGTTCCAATGGGATCAATTCAACTAACCATGTAACTCACTTTAAGTGTACAGAGGAGGACAAGTGGACAAGAAAGCTGTAGGGGGGGAACAAGTCCGGGTCAGCCACAATAGAAACTATACACACTTAGGCACATATCGTTTTTTTACTGAATTTATTAAAAGCAAGTAACATTCCATACAAACAAGTCAAACATAGCAAAACTAAATTCAATTCAACCCCCACCCAACATATTGTAATTTGCATTTCTTATTATTGCCCTTTCCTTTTTGTGTTATGCATTCCTCCATGCTTAAATGTCCTGGGCAGATGGTGTTACGTGTGTTCATCCTTGTGTAATGCTGGCCTCAGTGCGAGGAGGCATGCTTGATCGCTGCTTTGTGTCTCAAAGTCACCACACTATGCTGTTGATTTCACATCAGAAACAACCAATGACGACCTCTGTTTCACCCCTCTTAGAAATGAAATTCATGTTATTTGCATAAATTGTCAATGAGCTCCAATTTTAAAAACAGAGTCCTTTTCCCATTTTTAAAATTAGTTTTTCGATTATTATTTTTAGTTTTATTTATAGCCAAAGTATGCCTGTCAGATCACGGTGAATAGTTCCAAAAGTGGCTTTGCTTTTATTGAAAACTTTTTTTAGAACTCCTGTAGCTATTAGCCATTAAGGAAATTATAGCTCTGACTTCCTGTGCGTTTGGATTTCCATTATGTTTTTTATAGTGATCAGAGTTTTGTCTTTCTGTTTTGAAACAGCCTTTCATGAAGCTAATGAGCTGTTAAGCTCAGCGCTGAAGCCAATGACATTTCTCTTTAATAATGAAAAGTCATTATTAACTGTAATGTCCCCTGAGTAATGGAGTTCTGAATTCTTTTGTTCTTTAGAATAAAATCGAACTGCATAAGTCCCTTGACATTGTTTTGTTAATAAATAACCTTTACATGTTCTCACTCTTCCAAGAAATATGCTATTATTTCCACTAGTGATTGTAAAATCGAGATTGTAGGGTTCAATAACCTTTACACAACACCTGAGAAGCATTTTAAAAAGAAAAATCAAATGTTGTGTCTTTCAGAGGGTCTTTATCTCTGTAGCACTGTGGTACTGAGGAAGAGTGTGTGACAGAACCCCTGAGAACAGGCAATTGAGTTTTGAGTCTGTTCATTTTTTAATTTATTTATCTATTGATGACAATTCATTATTGCACCTTCTGTTCACGATACGTGATTTTAAGGTAACTTTCTACTCCACTGAAAAAAAAAATCAGTGATGTCTTGTGTCCTTAGTCACCTAGTAATCAGTGAACAAAATACCCTTTGGTAACCAGGGGATCCCATTACAGCTCCTTTCTTCACTGCTTACTGGAATTTTACTCTGGTACTCCTGAATACACAATACTTTAGCAACGAAGAACATTATGAGTTAGGATATCCATATGTCAAAGGTGAATCTCATCAAAACTTAAATGGTCAAAGTACCAACAAAACTTAACCAAGGAAAGCAGACAAGGGAGCAGAAGCGCAATGCCAAACGCTAATGCTACAACAAAACCTCAAGGGCTTCAGATACCTTAAAAAGAGATCTTCAGATGAGATCTGAGAATCGTAGATGAGTAATTATGCAGAAAATAGCAGAGTGAAATTAAAAACCACTTACAAAACCAAATTATGGGACAAGCAAAGGGGTCTGGGTAAATTACACAAGTAAACAAAAATATAAATCTAAAAGACTAAACAAAACTTTATATCAAAACAAGTAAAGGGTTCGAACAAAAGCTTAGCGTTACTAAAACAAACAACTCTAACATAACCTTCACACTGAGCAAATGTGTACCCATCCTACTTAATATTTGGGTGTTGTGAGAGTCTAGGCCAGCTCCACACCTCTTGGAAGCATCTATAAACTGCTAGAAACCAGAAATTCAAATATGAAGACATACACAATCAGCAAGTGGTGGTGTACAATATTATAGTGTTATATTTACAAAATAGGTTCAAAAACCAAAAGGTGCAAAAATGCAGCACAGTCCACTCAATAAATAAATAATCCATAAAATCAACTAATAGGTGGAGGTTAAAAAGTTCAAAACCAAACAATAAATATTCCATTAAAATCAAGGTTAAAATCAAGGGCAAAAGTATTCTTCCTTTAAAACCACAAGCCTCAGTGCACCTCTCTCTAAACAATTACGTCTACCAACAGGAGCAGACAATCCTTAAATCCTTCTCGGGTCCCTGCTGCCCATCCCTTGGTGTTTGAAGGGCACAGTGCTGAGCTTTGCTCTTCTCTCCTTTCACACCACAGTTTTTGGAGGATCCTCCCAAAGTACTTGGTCGCTCCTCCTCCTTAGGGTGCTCAGCAGGAGCAGCCCCATTGTACTCTGTTGAGTGTCTGGCCATATGCTCCTCTCACATTGATCACTTTCCAGTCCACCTGCTTTCCCTTTCTTACTGCGCTGGCTCCTTCCCATTTCTGCATTTATGCTTTCAGTTTCCTTTAACCTCTATTCCTCCTTTCACTTTTTCTTTTTTCATCATTCTTGCCTTTCGTTCCATTGGTTTTGTCTTTTCCGCCTTTTACTTCACATGCTCCGGCTTCCTTTTAAAACATTGTGGGATGCAAGTGCAGCAATCACGACTCCAGTGCTAATGAGAGAGCAGGTCAGTCAGGCACATGCGCACATGAATGGGGATCATCAACTCCCACATTCACCTAAGGAGCTGCTCCATCATGCTACCTAAGCACCACCCAAAAAATATTATTATTTATTCATCTATCAACGCGTGCTCCTAACCTCCTCCTCCTCCTAACATGCACATGGCACAGATCCACTATATCACATGTGTATTGAAGCAAAAAGGTTTTACTTTGCATTTTACTGAATAGATAATGTCTACTGCTTTATGACTCCTTGCCTCTTTTTCATCAAAAATCAAATTCAGATTTTCATTTTTTTCTGTGTATAACAGTAAACCCCCTCTCCTACCTATACATATAAAGTGTGGTACTGTATGTAGGGTCCACACCATTATAACCTATAAACAGGAATATTAAGGAAAGATGAAAACAAATAAATTACATCAGCAACCACCATTTCAGATTATCATCAACAGGAAAAGGATGTCTGCATAGTTCAAATGGTACTTATATCAAGACTTTAGATAGATAGATAGATAAATAGATAGATAGATAGATACTTTATTAATCCCCAAGGGGAAATTCACATATTCCAGAAGCTGCATACTGATAAAAACAATATTAATTAATGAGTAATAAAAATGCAGTGCAAGTTAAAAAATGCAGGTGGAGAGTGCAAGTCAGGTATAACAGATAATATCATTGTATAATATTAAGTTTAACCCACCGGGTGGAATTGAAGAGCCACATAATGTGGAGGAGGAACGATCTCCTCAGTCTGTCAGTGGAGCAGGACGGTGACAGCAGTCTGTCGCTGAAGCTGCTCCTCTGTCTGGAGATGATCCTGTTCAGGGGATGCAGTGGATTCTCCATTATTGACAGGAGCCTGCTCAGCGCCCGTCGCTCTGCCACGGATGTTAAACTGTCCAGCTTTATTCCTATAATAGAGCCTGCCTTCCTCACCAGTTTGTCCAGGCGTGAGACGTCCTTCTTCTTTATGCTGCATCCCCATCACACCACCGCGTAGAAGAGAGCACTCGCCACAACTGTCTGGTAAAATATCTGCAGCATCTTATTGCAGATGTTGAAGGATGCCAGCCTTCTAAGGAAGTATAGCCGGCTCTGTCCTCTCTTGCACAGAGCAACAGTATTGGCAGTCCAGTCCAATTTATCATCCAACTGCACTCCCAGGTATTTATAGGTCTGCACCCTCTGCACACAGTCACCTCTGATGATCATGGGGTCCATGAGGGTCCTGGGCCACCTAAAATCCGCCATCAACTCCTTGGTTTTGCTGGTGTTCAGTTGTAGGTGGTTTGAGTCGCACCATTAAATAAGTCCTTGATTAGGTTGCTATACTCTACCTCCTGCCCACTCCTGATGCAGCCCACGACAGCAGTGTTGTCAGTGAAAGTAATGTATACAGACTTTTTTGGTTATTCCTCTTCCTTTTCACAAACAAATTACATTTACTTATAGAGTTAGTATGGGGCTACAGTATCTTCCATCCATTCTGAACATGCTTAACAAGTCTTCTTTGAATACAGAGTTAGTGAAACTTTGCTGTCGTCATTAAATTCTGACAGGATGTGTATTTGATTTAAACAGAAGGCAGACATGTGCATGTGTAGCAGAAAAATGCAGGCATGGTCAGATTTGTGGCATTCTGTGCTTAGTTTGCTGTGGGAAAATGGACCATCTGCTCCATTCCATTCTTTTTTGCTTTAGCAAACTGAACATCTGTATGAATGGGGAATTCTGTCAAAGATTATTCCTTTTCAAAATTTGCTCAGTGTGTAAGAATTGTCCATTGGTGCTAAAGTCCTGGTAAATCTGCGGTGCTAGACTATGAAACTGCATCAGTGGAGCTATTTATTCGGTCAGCATTCAAAAATATAATGAAATAAAATGCAGGTTTGTACTAAAGGACACCAGTATTGATTTGCAAAGATCAAAGAATCCTTTCTGGGATGCTGCATCACTGACTTTGTATGCTTGGAATTGCATTACACTTTGAGGGGCATAATTGCAAACAATAGAAATATCTAATGAATGCAAAGGGATCTCTTTACTCTACAATGGCAGGTTGAACAGCTCGTGAAGGTCCTAGTAAGATACTAGCTGACTTGTAAAGTTATGCACTCATTTTTTTCCTCTATTTCGCATAGCTGCAAAGCACAAGAATGTGTGCCATTGCTACTGCAAAGGTAAAAATTAAGTTACTAATAAAATTACACAAATGCTCTGAGTCACAAAAGTTAAATGCGCGAATGTTGGGGATCAATTGTATTAATTACTTATTATATGTACTTCTGACCAAACTTGGATCAGTATCAAGTGCACAAAACCTGGCTAAACACAGCAATATTCTTACAAAGAAAAACATCAGTTTCATTAAATGCGTGAAAATACTGTATGTGAATATTCTAACTTTGCAGTTAGCCAAGGCTCTATAAAGAATTGTGAATGTGTCATCTGTATGATTGGATCATATGACAGTTCAATCAGCTGCCTGATGTCACTGGATGACATGTGTGCTGACAATAAGATGGATTTGGCCTGCAGACATTTTTTCATATCCACTTCAAGGAAGGGCTATAAGTGACAAAGTGTTCTTCCAGAAGTACAAAGTGATCAATCATCACTTGCGCAGGGACATTGATCATTACTGTTGTTCAACAAAAATTTTTCAGCTGAGTAAAGGATACTTTGCTTTGGAAATTCTTTTGAGATGGAAATCCAGAATCCAGAAACATTCTTTTGCACAAATTGTTATGAGTATTTGGAGGAAACCACTAAGGTAGGAAGTTTAAGTAAAGTCTTCGGAAGCATTTAAGAACTGGATGAAGGAGAGTATGGGAAATTCTTTTAGTCAAATAAATGATATATACAACATTTCTCATTTCCATCTCCCTGTCCATCTACCCTTTTCTGAACTTCTTTAATTCATTTGGAAAGGGGCCACAGCAAACAATGTTCTCTCCATAAAGAAGCCACTTTTCTTGAATGCTGTCACTCATCTTCTTCCTAACTTTCATATTTTCAGTTCATTAGGCGTCTGCAAACATTTGCCCCAAAACATGCAAAAATTCGATAAACTCTGTTATTGAGGTCTGTCGAGATGTCAGCAGCACTTTTCTCAAGTCAAAAACTCTTTACATTTCTTATACCCTTATAAACTATGAGAGACTTTCAAAATGTTTCCACACTTTCATATATTCGTTGGAAACAGTGAAGGAAGGAAGAGTAGTACTTCAGCATTAAAAAGTTGGTTCAATGCTGGGAAAACTGCATCGCAAAGGAAGGTGACTATGTAGAAAGGTGATGTAATTTATTTTTTAAAAGAGTTAAAAAAAAGTGTGGAAACTTTTTGAACGTCCCTCGATTTATACCTTTTAATTTCAAAAGCAATCGTAAAACAGATGCTGAAGCAATTATAGGACTGCTGCATTTGAAGCTTAAATTTATATTCTGAGTTTCGATCACTCAGAACTCTGAACCTGTAATGGTATAGCAAGCTCATCACAGTAAAGCAGAGAGAAGCAGACCTCTACAGTGCTGTGAACAATTTACTTTGTCCTTTCTTCTTATAATTTATGATTTAATTTATGAGTGCAAGACTGATATCTTTTTATTTCTATAATAAATTTCTGAAACAGAGAAAAAAAATCTCCCTATTATAAAATTCTATATTGTAATATGAATGAGTATGCAGTCTTTACTCCAAGTTGGGGCTGAAGAGCTAATGAGTATTTTCTAATACCTGATATTTTATTTAAAAAGGGTTCTCTTAAATTTCATGTATAAGAAAAAGAGTACTCCTTGGAAATTTTCACATTTTATTGTTATACATTATTGAACCACAGTGGATTTAATTTGGCTTTTTTGATACTGATCAAAAGAAAAAAAGACTCTTTAACGTCATAGTGAAAACAGATCTGCCCAGATCAATTTTGTCTAAATTAAATACAAATGCAAAACACAAAACAATTGATCATGTAAGTATTCACCCCTCTAATAGGACAGGTCTTAATCCTCATTGGTTCAGCCCATTGGTTTTAGAAATCACAGAATTAGTTCAATGGAGGTCATCTGTCAGGGATGTCAGTCAATAATCTGGAAGGGCCAGTTTATAATGAGTCTGCATGGTGGCATAACCCACACAATGAAGAAAAATAGAACACTTCAAGCAACTCTGTGAAAAGATGATTGAAAACCACAAGTCAGGAGATGAAGACAAGAAAATATCTGTCTATGAACAGTCCTTGGAGTTCAGTTAAATCAATCATTAGGAAATGGAAAGAGTTTGGCAAAGCTGTAAATCTGCCTAGAGCCTGCTGTCCACAAAAAATGAGCGATCGTGCAAGACGAAGACAAGTGAGTGAGGCCACCAAGA
>NW_024378161.1:0-8395 GCF_016835505.1 Polypterus senegalus
AATACCAATTTTTCATATGGTGCCAACCACTCGTCGCTGTGATTTTCTAGTTTTTTTTTTTCCTTACTTTATCATAGTCATTTTCATATATGAACATTCAGTATTGCATTGTTTTATTCAATACAGTATTCAGTGTTACTTCTTAGGTTAATCTCATGTTTAAGGCATTAATTGCATTAATGCCGAGTTGCTGATATCTATATAATAGTCGCTGTTAAGTATGTCAAATATGTGATTTAAACGTTATGTGTGACTTTTATATAAAAATAAATAAAATGCGTAACGCAACTGACTTGCCTTTATTTCACGCATTGCATTAATTTTACACGGGAATAATTTATTTACACGAGTACAACGTGACAGGTTTTCTATATGTGTCTGTTGCTGCTGTAGCACCTCGATTGTGACGTCACCACAGGCATGAGCGGGCCTTGTTTTTTGAGACGGCATTGCCCAATCCCCAACCGGCCTGACCCCATTGGCTCTCCAACGTTTTTGACTCTTCCGAGGGTGGGGCTCCCGCAGGCTTTCCCCATCCTCTTCATAATGCTAGCAGCCTTCCTATGGGCGGCTGCAGCAGAGCTACTCCTGTGGAGAGCAAAAAGAAGTCCTGTCGGAAGTCTCTGAGCTTTGTGTTTTTTTTTTTTGTTTTTTTTTTTTATGTTGGCTGGAGTGCTAATCCTGACACCAACCCTCATGATTTCACTGCAAGTTGGAGAACTGCTTGCAAAGATTGATGAAGTTTAACATTATACCCAGAACATTTCTTTAAAATTGCTCTAGTAAAGGGAACTGCACAAATAATTTCATTTTTAGCAAACCTGAAGTCAGCAAAGGAATGCAGTCGCCATAATTAATGGTCACCCTACAGTCAGGTCCATCCGATGTACCAGGTGGTGGAATTTTAAGATGAGCGCAGGAGTCATCTACTCTTCCCGTGAACTTAGCGCTGCGAGGAGTTGACAAAAATTCCCCAGCAGGACCGCACACATCTAATGGCCTAGCTAATTAATGACATTCCATTTGAGTGGATCAGAGTAGACCTCATTGCCCCACTTGAACCTTCGGCAAGAGATCATAAATATATATTCGTCCAAGTATTTTGATTTTCCGTCTGTAGATGCATTCAGTAATGTAATCCATCCACAAGGGATGCAACAAGCCAGTGTGTTTCTTTGTGCCTGTCCCAAGCCCGGATAATTGGGGAGGATTACATCAGGAAGGGCATCAGGTGTAAAATTTTGCCAGATCTACACGAGGACAATGATACAGATTTCCATACAAGATTGGTCAAGTCCGGGGTTAAAAATAGCCGTCACCTGTACTGTTTGCCAAAAAGATGCTGGTGGAAACTGGGCTACTGTTGGCTGAAGATGAAGAAGAGGGGGGAGATGTGTCCAGAGGCAGGAGGAGAGGAGGAAGGTAAAGAGAGAGGAAGAGAGGGTAGGACCTTTGAATGTTGGCAGTATGACTGGTAAGGGGAGAGAGTTAGCAGATATGATAGAGAGAAGGAAGGTTGATATATTGTGTGTGCAAGAGACTATATGGAAGGGGAGTAAGGCCAGGTGGATCAGAGGTGGATTCAAATGGTTCTATCATGAGGTGTATGGGAAGAGAAACGGAGTAGGGGTTAATCTGAAGGAAGAGTATGTAAAGAGTGTTTTGGAGGTGAAAAGAGTGTCAGACAGAGTAATGATTATGAAGCCAGAAGGTGATGATGAATGTTCTTAGTGCATATGTTGGGTGTGCGATGGATGAGAAAGAATATTTCTGGAATGAGTTGGATGAAGTGATGAACAGTGTACCTAAGGGACAGAAAGTTTTGATTTCAAAGGACATGTTGGTGAAGGGAACAGAGGAGACGAGAAGGTGATGGGTAGGTATGGTGTCAAGGAGAGGAATGAAGAAGGTCAGAGGATAGTGGATTTTGAAAAAAAAGATGGACATGACTGTGGTGAATGCGTATTTTAAGAAGAGGGAGGAACATACGGTGACGTACAAGAGTGCAGGAAGATGCACACAGGTACTGGAAATTACATGCTATGCTGAAGAGTCAATCTGAAGGAGACTGAAGACTGCAAAGTGGTGGCAGGAGAAAGTGTAGTTAAGCAGCATAGGCTGGTGGTCTGTAGGATAACACTGGAGATCAAGAAGAGGAAGAGAGTGAGGGCACAACCAAGGATCAAATGGTGGAAGTTGAAAAGGGAAGACTGCAAGGTTGAACTTAGTGGGGAGGTGAGACAGGCACTGGGTGGCAGTAAAGAACTACCAGACAGTTGGGAAGCTACAGCAGGTGTAGTAAGAAGGGTGCTTGGTGTGACATCTGGACAGAGGAAGGAGGAAAAGGAAACCTAGTGGTGGGATAGGAAAGTACAGGAGAGTATGCAGAGGAAGTGGATGGTAAAGAAGAAGTGGGATAGTCAAGAGAGATGCAGACAGTAGACAAGAGTACAAGTAGATAAGGCACAAGGCGAGGAGAGAGATGGCAAAGGCGTTTGATGAGTTGTATGAGAGATTGGACACTAAGGAGGGAGAAAAGGACCGATGGGCTAGAGAGAGGGACCGAGCTGAGAAAGATGTGTAGCAGGTTAGGGTGATAAAGGATAAAGGTGGAAACATACTCACAAGTGAGAAGAGTGTGTTGAGCAACTGGAAAGAGTACTTTGAGAGGTTGATGAATAAAGAGAACAAGAGAGAGAAGAGGTTGGTTGATGTGAATCATGAAGTGCAACAGATTAGCAAGGAGGAGGTAAGGACAGCTATGAAGAGGATGAAGAATGGAGAGGCCGTTGGTCCAAATGACACACCTGTGGAATCATGGAGGTGCTTAGGAGAGATGGATGTGTAGTTTTTAACCAGATTATTTAATGGAATCTTGGAAAGTGAGAGGATGCCTGAGGAGTGGAGGAGAAGTGTACTTGTGCCAATATTTAAGAATAAAGGGGATGTGCAAGACTGTAGCAACTACAGGGGGATAAAATTGATGAGCCACAGCATGAAGTTATGGGAAAGAGTAGTGGAAGCTAGGGTAAGAAGGGAGTTGATGATTAGTGGGCAGCAGTATGGTTTAATGCCAAGAAAAAGCACCACAGATGCAATGTTTGCTCTGAGGGTGTTGATTAAGAAGTATAGAGAAGGTCAGATGGAGTTGCATTGCGTCTTTGTGGACCTGGAGAAAGCATATGACAGGGTGCCTCGAGAGGAGCTGTGGTATTGTATGAGGAAGTCGGGAGTGGCAGAAATGTACGTAAGAGTTGTACAGGATATTTACGAGGGAAGTGTGACTGTAGCAAGGTTTGCTGTAGGAGTGATGGATGCATTCAAAGGTGGAGGTGGGTTTACATCAGATATCGGCTCTAGGCCCTTTCTTATTTGCAATGGTGATGGACAGGTTGACAGACAAGATTAGACAGGAGTACGTGTGGACTGATGTTTGCTGATGACATTGCGATCTGTAGCGATAGTAGGGAGCAGATTGATGAGACTCTGGAGAGGCGGAGATATGCGCTAGAGAGGAATGAAGGTCAGTAGGAACAAGACAGAATACATATGTGTAAATGAAAGGAAGGTCAGTGAAATGGTAAGGATGATAGGAGTAGTGTTAGTGAAGATGGAGGAGTTTAAATACTTGGGAACAACAGTACAGAGTAATAGGGATTGTGGAAGAGAGGTGAAAAAGAGAGTGGCAGAGTTAAAGATGCTAAGATTTGCACTGGGTGTGACGAGGATGAACAGGATTAGAAATGAGGACATTAGAGGGTCAGAGAGTCAGAGTGGTGAGATTGCGTTGGTTTGGACATGTGCAGAGGAGAGATGCTGGGTATATTGGGAGAAAGAAGCTAAGGATAGAGCTGTCAGGGTGGAGGAAGGCATAAGCAAAGGTTGATGGATATGGTGAGAGAGGACATGCAGGTGATGGGTTTAACAGAACAAGATGCAGAGGACAGAAAGATATGGAAGACGATCTGCTGTGGCAACCCCTAATGGGAGCAGCCAAAAGAAGAAGATGATTTACTTTGTCTTAAATAGCTTTTTTTTTTTTCCAAAATAACATCTTTCAAAAGAGTGGCACCATTAACAATACATGCATTATTTTTAAATAAGTTTGCAAACTGTTCAGCATATCCTAGTTTTCACTTAAAATTCAGTAAAAATGAAGCTAAATTATTTTTATAAAATGTATGCACCAACTGTATTTTGTGCGAGGGCTAGGAGAAATCTCAATGACCAATTCGGTGAACGATTGCATTTTAAATGTTTTAAATGTTACACCGACATCGTGCTGAATGTCCCCACCTTGCCTTGACGTTTTCATATTTTCTGGTGTTATTACTGTTCTCAGTGGTCCAAACGAGTCTTTCACATTACCAATACACTGAGATTTATCAAAGCCCTTTAGAATGCTGTGATGAGATGGTATTGTAATCTTCATCCCCAAGGCACATTTAACTGAAAGCAGAATCTTCCTGGCACCTCCCGCTACAGATTTTGATTCAGTGTATTGCTGAATGGCAAGCACATGATGATCTATTGACCATGGCCACTGAAACAGATTTTAGAATACAACACTCGTACCATGATCCTATTCATTCGCCATTTGTTGAAAATTGTCACATTCTTGGACCACATCACTTCATTTCTCTTGAACATTCCAAACTGTGCAGTGATGAAGGGAACCGCAGCAAAAATCTCATTAGTCATTCTGTCCCCTCACCCCCTTTTCTTAAACGTGTCTTTGCTTAACAGTCATCTCAGTTTGATTGTTTCACTGGTTGTGACAGGAAGGTTGGCGGTGCAAGGCATTTTTTCTCTCATGCCATAGAAACAAAAGCTTTCTGTGATGAGTTAACATTGTTGCTTTTTTTTCATACTAAATAGAGGATTATGTACATGATTTGTGCTTGGACTAATTTGGCTATCCAGCAACTGAGAAAAAATGTGTCCATGACCCAGATTGGATTGGGTCCCATAGTTTAACAAACACTGCTGTAAAGAGTTTATACCTGGCAGAGAGGCACGTTATGAGGTGATGTGTTTTGGGTTCTTTTCTTTGATCTGGTTTCAATAGTCAGAGAGTTGCTCCTGTAGTGAGCCACTTTGGTGTCATTTGTAGGTGCTGCATTGATTGTAACTCATTTCTACACTTAGCAAAATCCCACTGCAGTGCTGTACTTGAAGACATAAGTTTGGAATGGCGGCTGGACCAATGCTCTTTCATTCAGTACCTGATCCAAGCATAGTTTCTCAGGCCACTGCATTTCCTTTTGTGTGTTTCAAGACCTCTCCACTGGAAATTCAGTGAGAAAATTATTTGCCACAGTACAAAAAGCAATATGGCTTGTCTTATGTATGAATTTGACTGTGGCACTGAAGACTTCTCCTATGAGAAAAATCATTTGCCACATTCCAAAGAGATGTATGGCTCCTCTCCTCTGTGCAGTTTTTTGTGAGTCTGAAGACGACTCCTGTCACAGAATTGCTTACCACACTCTTTACAGCAATAGGACTTCTCCCTGGTGTGAATTTTTTGGTGGCTAATTAGTCTGCTCCGTTCAAAAAACCGCTTGCCACACTCAGAACAGCAATATGGTTTCACTCCTGTGTGGATTATTTGGTGACTATGAAATCTACTCCTTTCTATAAACCGCTTGCCACACACAGAACAGCAATACGGCTTTTCTCCTGTGTGGATTATTTTGTGTCTTGTAAGGGTGCTGTTTTGCGAAAACTGCCTGCCACATTCCAGACAGCAATATGGCTTCTCTCCAGTGTGAATTCTTTGGTGGATCAGAGTATGACTCATGCAACTGAATTGTTTGCCACACACTGTACAGAAATACGGCTTCTCTCCAGTGTGAATTCTTTTGTGGGCCTGAAGAAGGCTTGTTCTTGAAAACTTTTTCCCACATATCGAACAGCAATACGGTTTCTCTCCAGTGTGGACCCTTTCATGGATCTGAAGGCGGCATCTTCTTGTAAAATCCTTGCCACATACCGAACAGCAAAATGGCTTCTCTCCAGTGTGAATTCTTTCGTGGATCTGAAGGCAGTTTCTTTTTGAAAACTCTTTGCCACATTCCAAACAGCTATACAGTTTCTCTCCAGTGTGAATTCTTTTGTGGTTCCGAAAATGACTATTGCTACGGAATTTTTTACCACACTCTGTACAGCAATATGGCTTCTCTCCAGTGTGGATTCTTTTGTGTATCTGAAGAACGCTTCTTCTTGAAAACTCTTTGCCACATTCCAAACAGCAATATGGCTTCTCTCCGGTGTGAATTCTGACGTGCATCTGTAGATCATACCTGCGACTGAATTGCTTCCCACATTCAGAACAACAGTGAGGTTTGTCTCCTGTATGAAAATTAAAAGGAAGAACGAAAGCTTATTATCCATCTTACTGATTAAAGAAATGTTGGTTAATATTATGAAATCATTACATATAAGTTGCATGTGGAAAGACACCCACATTAATTAATTATTTTTCCCTTCTGTATTACAACTCACCACATGAGCACAATGACTGGAGCCAAGAGGTTGAAGTAAGTAAACTAAATGGGTCACATCTGAGGAAACCAACAAGAGTGACATCCACATTTGGCTATTACATTACAGAACTGCCTCACCATTTTGTCACCATAGTCTTATATTATTCAAAATTATATGTTGTTCTAATTTTATGGAATTAATTGAGGTAAAAAGTGATAATCTTCAGTTAACTCATTATTGAAGAGAGTTTCTTTGGCAAGATAGGACGCTATGCAGAACAGTGGAGGGACTGCTGGCACATGAAGTGTTGTAAACAGGGAGAGATGGCAGTAACATGCTTGTTAAAATTTACATTGAACCTTTCATTATTTGCACTTCTTTCACTTTCACTCACTGTATGTATAGTTCATGGATGTAACAGAGTACCTTCTGTATTGAATTTGATTTATTTTTGTAGACTTTGCCTCAAAGGAGTTTGCAGCCTCAGGGACAATTGATTTGAATCTTTTTCTGGTTCACTGGACAAAACGTTCTTTTGTCTGCCCGCTCCTGCATGATACCTGAATTGTGATCAATTTTCTTTGCACCGTGGAGATCTAGTAACTGAGAATGTTCTGTTTCCTTAACTAAAATGGATCTACCTCTCTACCTCTCTCTCCCACAGGCACATAGCTCTTTGCAAACACCCAAGTAAGCTCAACTGGAGTAAAGTCAACAGCCAACCAGGAGAAATAACTGGCAGTGAGAAATCAAGATCAGCCAGTGGGTGGTGGAAACTTAAAGCCGACAATCTCTTAAGTGATTCAGCTGAACTTGGAAAGTGCTGAAAGCACCAGTTACTGCAAAAACGGAGAAGATGATATCAGCGCTAAACGTAAGTCCCATCTGTTCTCTGTCTGTTATGGACACGTTTATATGCTGTGTGCCCAGCAGCACGTATAGCTCAGGTTTTCCGGCCAACAGTGTAGACAGCTTCACCTGCCAAAAGTGTTTAGTTAATTTAGACTTGGTCGGGAAAATATGTAAATTGGAGAACTGCACTGATAGAAATTAGGGAAACTGAAAATTGGATCGACTCAGTTTGTTTAGACAATTTGGCTACTTCTGATTCGGCTTAAGTCTCTAGCACCAATTTCAGCCACATGACAAGTGAGTAACAGTAAGACAGGGGTCTTAGTCCCTCGGCACCCAGGTCACCAATTCGGACCCAGAACAGATTCTCAGCACTCTGCAACGTGCCTTTGGATACGGAGAACAAGAATAAGCTCATAATTGGCAATTCCATTGTGCAGAATGCTAGAATTCCAAACTATGTTAAACTAGCAATTAATGTTAAATGCCGCGCAGGGGCCAATATTTCTGACATAGAGGCTGCATTGGATCGTGTCGAATCTTATTGCACTAATGATATTTATTTAAAACAATCTGAGGTATTAAAGAGGAACTTCATCTCTCTAGGCACCAAAGCTAAAAGAAAATGTCAAAATTTAGTTATATCTGGCCCCTCATCAAGATTATGTAAAGGGGATGTCATTTATAGCAGACTGTGTTCCCTTCACTGCTGGCTAGAAACTTGGTGTGCAAATAAAATCATAGCCTTTGTGAACAATTGGGGTAGGCCTGGATTTTTCAAAAGAGATGGTCTACATCCAAAATGAAGGGGAATCTGGCTGACTGATTAGAGCACCATCCAGGCCGCAGTCATGTAATCTTAAATCACAAGCTGTTTATCCCACTTGTTACTATCCTGAAGCTGTTATCCTTAATCCCTGTTGAAGGGCATCCAGTAAATTTAGTCATGATGCAAACCATAAATTACTTTATAACCAAAAAATAAGGTGGATGATTAGACCAAGAGATAAAACCAGACCCTCCACCAGGGGCATCTATAATATATTTTTTTTTT
>NW_024378162.1:0-17000 GCF_016835505.1 Polypterus senegalus
GCAGCTACTAGTTTCATTACTATGGCATGTCTACCAGCTGCTTTTTTAGATAAAATACACACTCACAGACACAGAAAGAGAGCCAATGCACTTAGTGTCAGTCACTGAAGAACTTATAAATCAAGGTTAAAGTTTCATCCATCTTACTGGATACCGGACAAGAAATTCTGGATCATGAACAATATAACCAAATATATCTAATTCCCTCAATAATTTTGAGCAACAACAACATAGCAAATATTGTAACTTTCAAGTGAAAATTTTAAAGTGAGATAAAAATGCATACAACTTTTGCACATTAAAATTTTGTTTCCATCAAGTATATTCACATCCTGGAAAAAACCCTCACAATCTAACTTATTATCATGAATAAATTTTGTTATCCATTACCTACTGAGTTTTTTTTTAATTTTAATTATTATCCATCCCTCCCATTTTATTTATTTCAGTGTGATAATAATAGTATTTAACGTAACAACTTATTTATTCATTGTGCATCACAATGAATTCTCTGTTTCTTAACAAAGAATTACAGTGTATATATTACTGCTCTGAATATCAGAATATTTAGTTCTATATTGATAGAGAATCTATGTGCAAACCCAGGATTTACTATAGCAGGCACTTTATATGAACATTAGTAGACTCGGAAGTGTAATTTTTATTTTGGTTTTATGGGATACATTGTGTTTAGCTCAGTGATCATTCCTCCAGATTATTTTTAGGTGAATAAAGCATTTTTTCTGATATATGTTTTTAATTTTTAATTCTGGGTTATTGTGGTAAATATATTTAAGATGCTGTCACCCTGCATTATATAACAATCAAATGTTTAATCGGGCATCTTTACATTCACACAACTGGGCATCATGGCTGTAGCTGAAAAGGCTATAATGAATGTTTGGAAATAAGCAATGGTAGACATAGTTTATATTTCAGTCATTTAGCAATATGTTTTTATTTTAGAAATGTATTGAATTAGCACCTATTTAAAAGTGTATTTCTGAGCAATCATTTCCAGTATACAAACATAACTGTAAATGCTGAGCCCTTCAAAGAAACTGGTTATTTCAGTAATCATATCCAGTTATGGAAATTATAAGTTTGCATAAGCAAAATAGATCTGTCATGTCTCTTTTGATAATTTATGCAGACGTACTATATGGCTGTTGTACATGAGTGTACAATTGGCTATACTGTTTATCATTTCTCAAACTGCCTATCAATAACTTTATTTTAGAGTTCAGGTTTTATTTAATAAGAAAAAGAAATTATTCTTTTTTTCTCATTTGATGTACAGACGGGACTTGACATTTTCTCTCAGCAACAGTTCTTGTTAATTTATAAATACATTGTCAGCAGTCTCCATAACTCACTGCACTACAGGAGCATGTGTCAGGGATGCAAGGCTGACGGTTGCTTCTGGTAAATTCTCCAAACACACAAATACTTCATTGTCAAAGCATAGTTCCCAGAAGAAATTTGGAATGCCAGGCTAAGCAAAGTTCGGGCTCATTAAAGAGGAAATGAACATTTGTGTTCTTTGTGAAATGCACAGGGGAAACAGGGATTTTGAGTTTAGCAGAGACAGAAAAGGAATTTACCACTCGCAGTGTTTAAATACCCACATTAGAAAATTAAACAGCCTTTTAAAAGTGAGCTCCTGGTGATAATGACAGTTATATAGCTGCAGGAGTGCTGTTTTAGTTTTCTAGCATCTCATTCAGGGAGAAAACGCACCAGAATATTCTCCACAAGAGATTTCAATATCTTATACAGTAATATAGACAAAGGAGAAATGATATTATCCTAATCACTTGTGTTTTAAAAAAAAAAGAGAGCCTAGAAAAATATGTTTTAAACTTTTATAACAGCTGTCTTTTTTTAATTAGCAAATGCATAAATAATTGTCTGTTTCATATCAGAGGACAATGTTTAAAGGTATCTGTATTCAACCTCCAAAAATCCAAACTTCAAAAAGTACAAAGTTGCCTAAATTCTACAAATATTTCAAAAGTCATACTTCTAACAAGTTGAAGACCATTTCCAAGCAATTTCTCACAGCCAATGGCAGTTAACAAAATGTACAATTATAGTATATTCTCACAAGTTATGTCTTATGAGAATGTTTTTGCAGTTACACACCCATTCAGTTTTGATAGACTTAAAACAAAAGGTAGAAGTACACAAATTTGACATTGTAGTGGCTATTTTGTAGTTAAAAAAGTGTTTTTTTATTATTATGATTCTTATTATTCAATTAAGTTTAATTCAGTTTATTTCTGTATAGTGTTCTGAACTGAGTGCTGCCCAGAATACTGTAACAAGTTCAAAGATAAATGCATGAAATTGTTACAGTATCCTGTAACAGGTAATGAATACACATAAGGACACAGATTAGTTTAAAAGCACAGGAGCTTAAAACACTTAAACCAAACTGTTTAACAAATGGGGTCTAAGGATGTTTGTCCATCAACATAATTGTTCAGTTGATGAAGAAAGACAGGTTAACAAAAACTGTAGTCAGCAACATCACTGAAGAAAATAAACCTCTGGGTGGCCCATAGCCACCTATCATAGAGACAGTGAGAATTCTAGAGAGATCTTGGCTGGCCTCCTCCTCCTGGGCATTCTACAGTGGAGTTTGTGCTGGACCATCCAATCTGATAAAAGAATATTTCTCTCCTTTAATTCCAAGGCATCTAATATCACAGTTGTCTATTAAATGACAATAAAACTGCTTGGAAATATAGAAGTGGCACCAAGTGGCACAGCAAGATACAAGGAAGAGGAACAGAACAGAGGAGAGATAATAATGGTTCATAATTATTGTTTTGTACTTATATTTTATACAAATGACTAACGGACAGAGATGCATTAAGCACAGGTAATAAGCAGCTCTGAACAGGGTATGCTAGACTAAAGTAGTGAGTCTTCAACCTGAATTTAAAAGGTGAGACAGAACTTGCACATCTTATTTAAGCAGGTGGATTATATAAGACCTCTCCCTCAGTGTAACGTCTTGTGCTTTAATAGAAGAACTTTTAAAGTATTAATTAATGGACTGTGGACATTTTCATTCTTGTTCTAGATTTAATAACGTGTTCCTCATTATACCTTGTCTGTCTCCTCACTTGCTGCTGGTCCATCTCAGTTTATGACTATCGATGTCCGGGAGCAGCGTGAGTGTGCCAGCTGCAGGAAACCGGGGCATTGCACTGCAATGCTTAACTAAATTTATTTTGATTTGTTATTCAGACATTAAATTGGTGAAAACGTGCTTCAAGTATATTTTTGGAAGGTAGGCATTTTTAATATATAGAACATTAAGTAGTGTTTAATCATGTTAATAGTTCAAAGGCCACAAAAGGTGCCAACTAACCTTCACATACACTTTTATTAAATGATAACCTTGCCATATTCATTTACTGGTAATGACTAAGCATTACCATGTGATGGAGTGTTGTTCCTGCATTATGCCAGATGCTATTGGGATAGGCTAAAGCAAGCTCCAACTATACAGTATTATGTGCATTACACAGGTTCAAAATGGTTGGGTGGAATAAGCAATAATCCATATTTTTCTCATGTTTAGTTTAAAACAATTTGTTTGTATTGCCTTGTTACAATGTCACTGCACATTACTCTCCTTGATTTCACTCTGTTGATAATCTTCACTTTATGCAAAATATTTGGCAATATAGTGCAAAGTTAAGAATTGGTTAACAGTGCTTGTATGTGTTTAGGACTACAGTTACAGTATTGCCTGACCAGATCAGAAACTATAAATTAAGGTTAGATAGAAAGGAAGCTTTAGCAGTCTTATGGTACTTTTGAGGTTTCAAGTGGCATCTGAGTGTCTATGGTTTTAAATTTTTTTTTATTTGATAATACTTTTGGACCACACTTCTTAAATCCTCCCTTCATGCTATAATCCCAAATGTTAGACAATATTGAATACATCGCTTCACACTGGATTTGTCCCTGCCACTTTTAAAATCGCTTTTGTAACCACAATGTTAAAAAAGTCTGGTGCGGACAATCTTAATTTTCTGCGTATTTCTCACTTAACTTTTCTGTCACAGATTCTTGAGTGTGTTGCACCCACTCAACTCACCAATTACTTAACTTTTAATAATTTGATTGAACCTTTTCAGTCTAGATTTCAAGACTCGGCACAGCTGTGAAACTGAACTGATCTCATCAGACCTTCTAATGCAAGCAATGTTGGTGTCATATTTGATTTCTCCCTTTCTTATTCTGCCCACATAAATCACATTAAGAAATTTCCTACTTTCACCTCCTTAACATATCCCATGTTCACTCATTTCTCTCCTTTTCTAATGCTGAGAAACTTGTCCATGCTTTTATCACATCCTGCATTGATTATTGTAACTTCCTACTGATAGGTGCCGCTTGTAATCTTATATCCCAGTTC
Source organism: Polypterus senegalus (assembly GCF_016835505.1). Classification (NCBI taxonomy): domain Eukaryota; kingdom Metazoa; phylum Chordata; class Cladistia; order Polypteriformes; family Polypteridae; genus Polypterus; species Polypterus senegalus. Next base: position 4,439 of record NW_024378162.1, read on the forward strand.
CAGTTGATTTAAAACCCCTGTTGCAAGAGTCCTAACATGGACCAGCAATGGTGAGCAAATAACACCCATCCTGCTTCACCTCCACTGGCTCCCTGTGTCTTACAGTATGAATATAAAATTCTCTATTATTAACCTACAAAGCTTTAAATGGCCTGGCACCAGACTACATCACTGACTTTGTCCATCACTATGTTCCTGTTTGCGTACTAAGGTCATCTTATTCTGGCAATCTTGTTGTCCTGACAGGGCCTTGACTTTGGAATGACCTCCCAAAATTAATGAGGTCAGCCGACTCAACTGATTTAAAAAAAAAACTTAAAACTCATCTGTTCAGGAAGTCTTTTAGCAAACTGACATTCTAGCCCCACTTTCAGTCTTCCTCTCTGTCCAGCTGCTCAGTATATTTTGTGTGTGTGTTAAATAATAAATTATGTTTTTGCTAGGCTTTTCTTTTAGTACTAAATTTGGTATTTTACTCTGGTTGATTATCTTTTATTGTACTTAATGCTTTGCATGTCTTGCATCAATCAATTTTTGTGTTCTATTCAGGAAACATTTGCATCTAATGTTACATAACCTGCTGTTTCTTTATGAGACTCTGTGAAGCACGTTGAGCATGGGAAAGGTGCTATATAAATATAAATCTATTAATTATTATCATTATTTTTATTTATGCCTGGTTTTTATATTTTATCTATCTTAACTTAGCCTTTTTTGACAAACATTAAAAATTTAGCTTTTGATTAAATCATTTTAAACTAAGAGTCTCGATCCACTGTACTAATTCCATTCATAATCTTAAATGTTTCAATCATGTGTCTTCTTAAGCTCAACTCTTTTAATTATTCTTCATAATTAATTTCCCTGTAGCCCTGGAATGAGCCTAGTCACTCTTCTCTGGACCTTTTCTAGTGCTGCAATGTCCTTTTCGTAGCCTGGAGACCAAAACTGCACAAAGTACTCCAGATGGGGCCTCACCAGTGCATTATAAAGCCTCAACATACCCTTCCTGGACTTATAATCTACTGTTTGTGCTATATAACCTAAACACATACAGGTACATTGCACAGCTGCACTATCTCCTTAATAATACTGAAAAATCTTGGGGACTTAAAGTTCTCTCATCAGATGTTGGACAGTTATATTAAATAACTTAAGGAACTCTTTATCTGTTTTTTAACAAATAAATAGATACAAATTTGCCCCAATGCAATAATCAAGACAGGTGCTACTTGTACAGGAGATAATTTAAACTGCTCAGGTGGTAGGTCTTTTTGCTTTCAGTCTAACATCTTGTCAGGCTTAACAGAACACAGTGCATGCTGGGGAAGTTGAAACACAAAACAGGAATTTAGAGTTTTTTTTATTATTATTTTATATTTTTGCTTACTAAGCTTGAAATATTCAAAAAACTAACCTTGAGCTTGTGGACGAAACTCAGACCCGACAGCAGGTGCGGTTATAAAGCAGCTTTATTTTCAGAGTCACGGTGAGAAGAGTTTCAGAAAAGCAGACAATCAAATATACATGACAGAGTCAGGGCTCTTCTGAACCCCGTCTGTTGGGTGAGGTCCAGTTTTATACCCCTAGAATGCGTGATTTAATATCATTATAAAATGTAACAGTCAACACTTTATTATACACAATCCTTGAGCCCCTTCAACGCCTCTTATGCAACTTGATTTCTTGGCCCCTTTTGTTATGGCGTTCAGATGTAAGCTAAGGGAAAACGTGATAAGGCAGACTCATGTGTGGAATGCTCAGACCTTCAGTCCTTTGCACAAATATTTTTCTGTTTGCTAAAACAAAGCATGCTATTACATGGTTTTGTAAAGCTTACTTCTCAGACATGAATTAGTATAAGGGAACGAAGAGAATATTCGTCTTCCACATTCCCCCTTTTTTAGCAAACAAAAAATATTTGATCAGGGAGAGATGAGTAGGAAAGGGTAGGAGAGGGGGATGGAGTGGAGTGGGCGGAGGAGTGTGGGGTGGCTGTGCTGATCTGAAGCATTTTTTCTTTGTGTAAAAAGTAAGCCTTTGCCATAGAGGCGGTAAAATACTTGGATACAATGTATCTTATCAAAGGAACAATACAGCAAGCTACAAGCATGGTCGACACATGGAAGGCAGTTAAAGGGAAAAGTCGGAAAGGCATAACAAATTGTATTAAAGCAGAAGTGCCAGTCCAGTCAGGTGGAAGGATGTCAAGCAATTTAGACCTATGGCACATCCACCAAATATCAGTATTCTGAGTAATCAGAAAAATTGATAATTTGGAAGCTAAAGAGGAAGAATTAATCGGAAAAGTTTGGAAACAAAAGAGGATGGGATATTACCAACATTTGTGCCACGAGAGGAAGTGAGGTTTCTAAAAACAGGTATAAATACCTTCATCAGGCTGGAATATCGGGGAGTCATGGGAAGAGTAGGGGAAAAGAAGGAAAGTGTAATGTAATTAGAGTCGATTGGAATAGAGGAAGAGATAAAAAGGGCAAGTAGGCAAGGAAGGCCAGTAGGATCAGATATGTTAGAAAGAGGAAAAGGGACAGTGGCCAAATGTGACCTAGCTGTAGCACATGCATAGCAATCAGATTGATTCACTTGTCTAGCGAATATAATACCCATTGCAGCCAACGGTTCTGATCCCATACCCAATTTCAATCGAAAAGTGGAAGAAAGGTGGAAATATTCATGACCTTGACAGGGGGAGGTTTGGACCAGGAGTAGGAGAGAGAGGTGCGTGTGGGGAAATGGGAGGTGTTAGTAACAGGGTTCTCAACCTTAATTTGAAATCTCCCTAGAGGATCTATTCCAGATACATATGCCCCTAAAATAGGTTCCTGAATCATGTAAAGAGGGGTTCTTCAGAGTAATGATCAAAGAGTTTCAATGGTATTCGGCACATTCATGAGGGGCATGTCCTTTTATAATAGAAGAACGATATTTCAGACCATACTTCTGGGCCTTATAGGGTTGATAAACCCCAGTCATCAGTTCCAGTATTAGCCAAAACCCAGTCCCACTTGTCACAGTTACTTCCGAATCCAGAGTTTGTAACAGTTACACACACATATTTGCCCCTGCGGCCTCCCTAAATTTAATGGCACACCAATTATGTTCTTCCCAAAAAATTAAGGGCCCAAAGGATCAAAGTTAAATTGTTTTTACAATTTTTTTGTTTGGAATTGCATTTCCCCAAAAACCCCCACCCGGGGTGGATTTTTTTGATTCCAAAAGGAGCTATGGTTAATTATTTTAAGAATTTCAAATGGGGCCCTTTCAGTTTGAAAAGGGGGGCCCCATCGGGGGACCTTTTTAAAATTCCAAGGGTTTTTCTTCATGTTTAAAAAGTTCCCCCAAGGAAAAAAACAATTTAAAAGGGCTTTTTTTTTTTAATTTAAATTTGTTTAAAAAAAATTTGGTTTCCCGGACTTTCCGGGGGGGCCCCTTTCCACATTAAAATTTTTTTTCCCAAAATGTCTGCAATGTAAAATCACTTAATTTTTTAAAAAGTGTGTTTTTTCCACAGGTCCCCCAACATTTTTTCCTCCCGGGGCTTTTGGAAATTTTTTTTGTTTAAGGGGTCCTCAAACCCTTTTTTGGATATTTTTTTTTTTGCGTTGGGGATTTTAAAAAAATTTTTTTTAATTTTGGGTTTTTTTTGTTGGGAAAAAAGAGAGTTGGTGTTTATTATGGCCCCTTTAGAAAATTCCTAATTTTTTTTTTAAAAACCGTTTTTCCCTTTTACTTTAATTTAAAATCCTTTTATTTTTTGGGAAAGGATTCTTTTAGTTTTGATGTGAATGGGGCCCAACTGGCGTTGGTTCCAAATATGACATGGAACCCAAAACTTTTGGGGGTTGAGGGTTTTTTTTCCCCCCCCCGGGGGGGGGGGGGCGTAATAGTGTTTGGGATAAAATTGAAATTTCGTTTTTTGGGTTTTGGCAGGTTTTAAAAGGTTTTTTTTTAAAAATTTTTTCCCTTTTTTCGTTAAAATGAGCGGATTTGATAGACCCCAATTTTTTAAAAAAAAAAATTTTTTAAATTTTGCCCTACAGAAGGGTGTAGTTTTTCGCTAAAATGGGGCGTGGGCATTTTTAACACCCCAACCTAAATTTTTTCCCCTTGCCCCTGTGCTTGAACGGTTGGATTCCCCCCCGATGGGTTTTTTTAAAAATAAGCAAACCCTTTTTTTTCCCGGATTTTAAAAAAAAATTTTCCCCCCCCCTTTTTTTTCCCAAAAGGTGAAACCGGTGCCAAATCCCCAAAAAAAATTTTTTTTTGTTTAAAAGACCTTCCCGCTTATTTTCCTGATGACCAGAAAGGGTAGACAATCCCCCAAACCCCCCTTTTTTAAAAAGCCTAAAACCAAAAAAACCCCCTGGCTTTGTCAGTCTTGGTTGGAAATTTTAAAAAATTTTTTAAGGGAAAAAACCTTTTTTTTTGAAAATATACCAATATTTTCAGGGGGGTTAATGAGGTTTTTAAATTTGTCCATTTTCGTAAAAATAAAACGATTCCGCCCAAGGGGAAAAAAAAAAAAGATTTTTGAAGATAATAAAAAGGGAAAACCCAAATTCCCAAAACTGTTAAAAACACTTTTTTTGGAAAAATTTTTTTGGGAAACTTGTCCAAATCCCCAAATATTCCCTGGACTAATGGTACCAGGGGGGAAAAAAAAGAAAAAGAAAAGGGGGGCAAGGGACAAAATAAAAAAAAAAAAAAAAAGGGGCCAAAGTTTGAAAAAAATGGGAGGTCAATTTGGGGAAAAAACCAATTTCTTTGGAAATTTTAAAAAAAACTAAATTTTTAAAAGGTAAAAAAAAGTTGATGGAATTTAATTTAAGCGCTTGTTTTAAAGGGTCGGGAATCAGCCCCTTCGGGGGAAAATTTTTAAAAAGGGGGGGCCCCGTGGATTTGCCCAATAAAAATTTTGGGAAAGTGGGGTTTTGGGGGAAAAAAAGGGGGGAGATGGTTTCAAGAAAAAGAAAGGGAAGGGGGGGGTTTTCCGTTAAAAAAACATTTTAACCCTTTGGGTTTTAAAAAGAAGGGCATCAAAGATCCCAAAAAAATTAGCCAGCCTTAAAAAGTTTCCCCCCCATTCCCCCAATTTACCCGGGGGGGGGAAAAAAAAAAGGGCGAACCCAAAAAACCTTTTTTGAAAATTTGGGGGGACTGGGGAAAAAAAAAAAAAAAAAAAGGGGATGGGGGGCCTTGGGGAATACCAAAGGAAAAAAAAAGGGGTCCCTTAAAGGGGGGGGGGGAAAATCAGGGAGGGTGTTTGGGGATTCGGGGGAAAAGCATGAAGGAAAAGTTGGGGGGTTTTGGGGTTTTAGGGAGGGAGTCAGGGAAAGGGGGTTGGTAGGTTTTTCCCGGAATTTTGGCGGAAACCCTGTTGGTTGGTGGGGAGGGAACTTATATAATCCCTTTAAAAAAATTAACGGCGGGCTATTTTTTTTGTTTAAAATGGTGGTACTAATCAAAAAAAGGTTTTCACCTAAAAAAAGGGGTCCCAAAAAATAAGAAATCATTTTAAAGGGGGCAAAAAGAGCCCTGCCTTACCGCAAAAGTCAAAAAGGTTGTGTCCCGGGGGAAAAACCCAAAATTTTGGGGGGGGGGTTGGGGTTTTGAGTTAAAAGGGGGAGGGCATTGGGGAAAGGGAAAAACCCATTCCCAGGAAATTTTTTTGGGGGGGGGTGAGCAGAGTCATTGGGGAAAATCCCGACCCTTTTGGGGCCCCCCCTTTTCCCGGGAAAAACCCTTTTTCCGTCCCCCCCCCCCTGACAAACCCCCCAAAAAAATTTTGGCGGATTTTTCCCAGGGCTCTTTTTGTTTTTCTGTGATTACATTCCGGTGTTTTTAAATTCCCAAAAAAAGGATTTTCCCAAAAAAAAGGGAACTTTTATTTTGAAAAATTTGGGTCCCAAAAAAGGGGAACCCGGCCATTAGGTTCGGGCTTCTCCGAAGGTTTGTAAAAAGTTGAATGGGTGTTTATTAACCCCATCTTTTTTTTGGGCAGCTAAAATGGGCCCCTTTTTTTTTTTCTTGATTTTGGGCCCCTTGGAGAAAAACCCCAATTTTGAGAAATTATTCATGAATTTTTTTGTTGGGCAAATTGGGCCCCCTTTTTTCTCCCTTTCCCCAGACTGGGGTCATTTATCCTCCCTTTTCCCAAAAATTTCCCCCCCTTCCCTTGGGGCAAATTAAAAATTTTTTTTCTGTTCTTTTTTAATTCTTTTTAAAAAATTTTTCACCCCAGGGTTTGGGGGGGGGGGCGGCCCAATTAAACTAAATTTTTTGGGGGGGGGGTTTGCCCGGGGGGGTTTTTTTGGGCATCTCAGGGTTTTTTTCAAACTTGGGAAAAGGGGCAGTAAGTTGAAACCCCCTTAAAAAGTGGGTAGCATCCCGGTCGTAAAGTTGAAGGGGGGTTTTTTTTTCATCAAAAACTTTTGGGCGGGAACCCAGGGCCTTGGGCAAAATTGAAAGGGGGAAGGGGTTTTTGGGGGAAGGTTTGGGGGGGGCTGGGGATAAAACTTTTATCCTTTTCCCTTCCTTTAAATTACAGACCTTTAACTTAAAAAAGGTCTTCTTTTTTTTTTTTTTTTTAAAAAAAACCCCCCCTTTTTTTTGGCCCAGCCCTTTTTTTTACTGTCCTAAAAAAAAACCCCTCCCACCCCTGGGCTCACCCAAAATCCCGGGTTGTTTTTGGGGGTTTTTCACTGGTTTTTTCCCCCAGTGGTGGTTGGGGGAAAAGGGGGTCCCAAAACCCCCCAAGCCGCCCTCCCATTGATAAGCCCGGGAAAAGGGTTTTTGATCGCAGACCAATCTCGCCCGTGGAGTGGGTTTTAACCCCCCCCATAACGGTTTTTTTAAGCCCGTTTTTTTCGTCATTAAAATTTTGAAAAGAGACCGAATAAATTAAAAAAAGGGCCTCCGTTTTTTGAACCTTCTTTTTCCCTTTACCCCCCCTTTTAATTTTATAAAATGCCATCACCTTTCAATTTTCACAGGGGCTGCTAAAATCACCCGTCCCTTTTGTGGGGGCCCAAAAACCCCTGACCCCGAACCCCCCTTTTTTTTTTTTCGACTTTCATTTTTTTTTTTCATTTTTTCCTTTTTTTTTTTGTTTTTCCCCAAATAAACTAAAGGTCCCCCCCCTTTTTTCTCCTCCATCTGGTATAAGGGTTTTCCTGGGGGGGGAGGGCCCCCCCCGGAGGGAAGGCCAAATTTTTTCCCCTTTTAAAAGTAAACCCCGGGATCGGGTCAACCCTCTTGGGGATCCCAAATTTCGCCCCCCCCCCGGGTTTGGGGGGGCCCCCTAAAACCCCCAAGCGGGGGATAAAATTTATTTTTAATACGGTAAGGTTTCAAAAAACAAAACAAAAATTCATAATACAGGCGGGTTTCCGAACCCCGGGGGGGCGTTTTTTTAAATGGGAAAAAAAATAAAAATTTTCCCCCCAAAAAAACAAACCTTTTTCCCCCCCAAAACCGATTTTGGCCCTTTTTTCCCCCTTGGTCTGGGGGATAAGGCAGTTTTGGGGAAAAAACCCCCTTTTCCTTTCACTATTTTTTTTTTCAAAACAAAAAAATGCCGGTTTTTTTAGAAAACACTTTTAAAAAAATTTTAAAGGGGGAAAAACATTTCTTCCCCTTCAAAAAAAATTTAAAAATTTTCAAATTTTTGGAAAACAAAAAAATTCATTTTTCTTCACGGGGTTTTTTTTTTTTTTGGAAAGGGGTTCCCCAATTCTTCTTTTGGGCTCCGGTTTAAAAACCCCTTTAGTACAGCCTATAAGCTGTTGTTTTTTTAGGGAAAAAAACTTGTAAACCCCCGGGTTTTTGGGGGTTTTGCCCTTTCTTTTTGGGCCTTCCTAAGGGCGGAAATTTGTTGTTAAAATGGTTGGTGGGTTTTAAAAAAAGCATTATATAACTTCTTTTTGGGGTCCCCTTTTAAATTCGGGTTAAAATGGCTGGGTAAAAAGGGTTCAATCGTAATTTCGCCAGGGTTCTTCCAACCCCTTTAGGGAACCAAAATAAACCTTTTTTGGTTTTTTTTTTAAAATTTTTTTTGGGGCAGTTGGGATGGGTTTTAAAACCAAGTTTCCCCTCCTTTTGGCGGGAAAAAATTTTTGAGTTTGGGGACTTTTTTTATTCCCCTTTTTGGTTCCCCCCAAGGCCCTTTGGCCCCCCCCCCCCTTTTTGATTTGCCCCTTTGGATCTTGAAAAATGGTGTTGGGGGTTTTTTTTCAGACTTGACTATTTCCTCGGGGAAAGGCTTTTTTGACACAAAATTCTAATTTTTAAAAAGAAAAAAACTGAGAGACTTTTTTGGGGCCCCCTGGTAAAGCCCTTGGCCAGCAAAAAATTTCAAACTTTGGGGGGTGGGCACAAAATTTTTTGCCAAAACTTAAAAACTTTTGGAAAGTTGGTTAAAAAAATTTTTCCCGGACCCTTTTTCGTAAACCTCCGATCTTTTGGGGGTTTTCCTTTTTGGGGAGGCCTATTTTTTCCCTTAGAGGGGCCAAAATGTCCCTTTTTTTCCTTTTGGAAAAATTTTGGACATTTTCCCCCTTTTTTTACACTTCCCGGTTCCCGTTTTTAGGACTTTTAAAAACTTTTGGGCCCTTTTAAAATTTCATGGTTTACCCCCTTTTGGCCCAAATTTTCCCCCCCTTCCCGGAGTTAGTCCTGAGTGGAAACTAAACTTGAGGGCCCTTTTGCTGAGGTCCCCCCTATAAAGTTTTCCTCGGTTGCGGCCCCTTTTTCTGTCTGTTTTTAAATTTTTTTTTCTTTTTTGGCCCAACCTTTTGGGGTTTTTTTTTTTTTTTTTTTACTGATTTTATTCCTTTTAATTTTTTTGAGGGTGTTTTATTTATGAAACTATTCTTATTTTTGTGCAAAAAATTTTTGTTTTTTCCAAATATTTTTGGACTTTTGCCGTGGGTTTTTTTAAATTTTAAAAAAAATTTTGGTTGGTTTTGCCCTTATAAACCCCCAAAAAACCCGGTTTAGGGGAAATCCATTTGATTTAGAATTTTGGAAAATTCAGAAAATTTGTAGTCCCCCAAATTCAGTAAAACCAAAAATTATTTTGATTCGTGCCTACCGTTCCCTTGATGGGGGAAAAAATAAAAAATTTAAAAAAAATTTATGAGAAAGGGGCAGGACCTAAATTACTCATTACTAAGTACAAGTGAAAATTAATTTGGTTCCCCCTGAAGAGTTTTTTTGAAATTAAGTTTAAATTTTTGCCAAAAAGGGGTTTTTTTTGCTCAAAGGCTTTTACCCGCCCTTATTTGGAGGGACGTGAATACCCTAAAAGGCGGGAGGGGGGCCACAAGGAAATTTCCCCCGGGGGGGGAAAAAAAATTAAAAACCCTGGAGAAAAAACCGGGGTTTCCATTCCCGGACTGGGTTTTCCCCCCAAAACCGGGGAGGGGGGGCTCTTCCCCTTGGGGGAAGCCGAAAAAGGGGGGGTCCCTCCCATGGGTAACCCTTTGGGGGGGGCCAAGGGGGTCTGGGTTGGGGGTGGGGGGGGATTTCGACCCGGTAAGTGGCCTTGGGGTGGGTGTCACCCTTTGAGGAAAAGCCGAGCGTTTGGGGGAGAGGGTTTGGGGTTAGGGCCCCCCCGAAAAATTAACCAACCCCCTTGAAAGGGGGGGGAAAACCCGGGTTTGGGGGGGGGCGGGGAGGTGGGGTTTTTTTCCCCATCGGGCCCTTTTTTTTGGGGGGAAATGGGGGGGGTGGCCTTTTGTTTTAAGGGGCCTAGGGTGGGGCCTCAGGTTTGGGATCCCCCTTTTTAGTTTTAAGGGGTTCTGAGGGGGGGGTTTTTGGGGTTTTTTTAGGCTTTTGTCAGCGTGAAAAGTGAGCCTGGAAGGGGGTGTTAAATGGGCCCCCAAACCCGGGTTTTTTGGGTTCTCCATGGTTGTTACGAACCCAAATTTAACCGGGTGATTGGGGGCCTTCCGGGGTTTGCCCCACATTGGTTTTGGGGGGGCTTGGCTTTCGGGAGGGCTCAAGTAAGAAGGGTCCCGGGGGTCCGTGGGTCTGGGGCCTGATAGGACCCCCGGAAGGGGGGGCCCCCGGGGCGGGAAAACCCGGGAGGGAATTTGGGGCCTGGGGGATTTGGAAAGGGGGGGCTGGAGTGGGGGGAGGAAGCGGCTTCCACCTTTTGGGGGGATTGGGGGGTGAAAAATTTTAAAAAGGGGAAATCTAAAAAAACCCAATGGGAAACCCCCCGGGCCCGGGGCTCGAGGGGGCCCTTTCCCCCCTTTTGGGGTTAAGCACCGGTGGAAAAACCCGGGGGGCCCGGGGGGGGGGAATGCCCCGGCCTAAGGTTATAGCTTCTTTTTTTTCCCCCCCCATGGAAAGGGGCCCCCTGGATTCCCCTTTCCCCCTTTTTTAAAAAACATTTTCCTTAGAGGGCACCTTAGCCTCCCGGAAAAATCTTTTGGGGTTTTGGGGGGGGTTGACCCCCAAGGGGGAAAATTTTTTCCTGGGGGAACAATGGCCAGCCCACCCTTACAAGCCTAGGGGGCGGGGGTTCCCCCCCTCTAATGGTTTTTACTTAAATGGCCCGTCCCCCCGGGGGAACCTTTGGGGGTGTCGGGAGAAAGTTTAAAAACGGCCAAAAAACCCCTTAATTTGGGGATTTCTCATAAAAACAGCCCTTTAGTGAAGGGGATCCCCCCGGTGCCCTTGCAGATTCTTTCATAACTTTTTGGGCAAATTTTTCCCAAAAATTTAAAAAAAGGGGGTTTTTGGGGGACTAGGGTTTCCGCTTTTTTAGGATTTTTCCTTTTTTTCACAGGGGACTTTTGTTTTGGTGGGGTTGGTTGTAAGCCTTAGAACCTAAAACCCAAATTTAAAAAATATCCCTTGGGTTAAAATCCTCCCCCAATAAGGAGTTAAACCCCCGGGGTGTTAGGTGGGAAAATTGGAATATATACCCTTTTTAAATTTTTTTAAAAAGGGCTCCGGGTTGAAACAAAAACAAAAAATTCCCGTGTCTGCCCCCTATTGGTTTGGTTGGGTTGGAAAAAAAAATTTGGGGCAAATTTTCCCCCTGGGGGCGGGCTTTCCCTTAAAGATGGGGGGGGAAAACAGTATGGGGGGAAAAATAGAGATGCCCCCAAATCAATGTTTTTTCCCATTGACAATTCCCGAGGAGGGTTAAAAACCCCGGGGGGGGGGCAAAAGGGAATTTTTGGGGCCTGGGGTTTGGGGTAAAACCCCAAGGGGAATTGGGTTTCTCCCTTTCCCCGCCCCATAAGCAAGAAAATATGGATCACAACAAAAAAACATTTAAATTTTAAAGGGCCATTCGGGATTTCCGGTTGTTTTCCCGGGTTTAATAAAAAAAATTCCCCAACTTTTTTTTTTTTTGCTTTTTTACCTTTTATTTTTTTTTTGGTGGGCTGTTTTTTTGAATTTCAAAAAAATTTTTTTGTTTTTCCAAAACTTTTTTTACGACTTTTGCCTGGCTTTTTTTTAAATTTTTTAAAAAAATTGGGTTGGTTTTTTTGCCCTTTAAACTTTTTTTATACCCCAATTATAGAAATCCATTTGAAAAGGGCCTGGAGGTGGGGCTCGATGGCGGCGCCTGGTGGCGGGCACAGCCGAAGAGGTAAGCGTGGGTCTTCCTCCCCATGGGCTCACCACCTATGGGAGGGGCCAAGGAGGTTGGGTGCAGTGTGAGTTGGGTGGTGGCGGCGGACCTTGGCGGTCTGATCCTCGGCTACAGAAACTGGCTCTTGGGACGTGGAATGTCACCTCTCTGAAGGGAAGGAGCCTGAGCTAGTGCGCGAGGTCGAGAGGTTCCGGCTAGATATAGTCGGACTCACCTCGGCGCACAGCTTGGACTCTGGAACCAATCTCCTTGAGAGGGGCTGGACTCTCTACCACTCTGGTGTTGCCCCCGGTGAGAGGCGCGAGCAGGTGTGGGCATACTTATTGCCCCCCGACTCGGAGCCTTTGCATTGGGGTTTACACCGGTGGACGAGAGTGGCCTTCCCTCCGCCGGGTGGGGAAGGGTCCTGACTGTTGTTTGTCGCGTATGCGCTGAACAGCAGTTTGGAGTATCCACCCTTTTTGGAGTCTCTGGAGGGGTTGCTAGAGGGCATACCTTCTGGGGATTCCCTCGTTTTGCTGGGAGACTTCAATGCTCAACGTGTGCAATGACAGTGAGACCTGGAAGGGCGTGATTGGGAGGAATGGCCCGATCTGAACCCGAGCGGTGTTTTGTTATTGGACTTCTGTGCTCGTCATGGATTGTCCATAACGAACACCATGTTCAAGCATAAGGGTGTTCATATGTGCACTTGGCACCAGGACACCCTATGCCTCAGGTCGATGATCGACTTTGTGGTCGTGTCGTCGGACTTGCGGTGAGGGATGCCGTCAAGCTGAAGAAGGAGTCCTATAGGACTTTTTTGTCCTGTGGGTCTCTGGAGGCAGCTGATAGGTACCGGCAGGCCAAGCGGGAAGCGGCCGGTTGTTGCTGAGGCAAAACTCGGGCATGGGAGGAGTTTGGAGAGGCCATGGAGAACGACTTTCG
>NW_024378163.1:0-11959 GCF_016835505.1 Polypterus senegalus
CTTAACTATCAATGAGCTTTTCACACAGGACTCCATGAGAGGAGAGTCAAGATAAAGGGACTGAGGGGGCAGGTGGGTCCAGAATTGACTTGGCACACAAAACAAGGCGTTGGGCTTTTTATGGTTCTGAGACAAACTTAATTAAATTAAATTAAATATAAAGACTAACACATGTAGGGAGAAAGCTCATTAATATGATTATATAATTGAAGGTCTGCAGCTCAGAAGTGTGACCTGTGAGGAAATCCTGGGAGCCTTTGTATCTTCATCATCTTCATCAACCATACAAAAGAGCGATAGCTACGACAAGCTGTGTTATTAAGCGACCATCATGTGTGAAGTGTAAATCAAGAAGAGAATCTCCATAATGTCTGTGAAACACAGTCGACATCAGGACTATTGTGGGGAGTGTGAGAGAAAAACACACACGAAAGATGAGAGATGAGAGACGAGACTGGACTGTGGGGTCTGAACCGTGAGGAAATGCTGAAGGATTTGAATCTCATCAGTTTAAGGATGGACACATCAGAAGGTAGCCTTGGAAAAGACTTGGCACCATCCTTTATTAGATGTCAACTTTTAGACTTCATAAAATAATCACTATTCACACAAACAGCTGTAGATTCATCTGTCTGTCATGTACATGAAGTTCCCAAATTTGAGATATTTGTAAAAAGAATTTTTGAAATGTTAAGGAAATATGAAAAAATGATCTGTGTTATTCTGAATGGCCTGTTCTTGTTATGTTGTACAAACTCCTCAGATCTTTTAAATTTCTCTCTAAATGTTCTCATGTCCCACACACCCCAGTCTGATCAGACTCCCTGTGAAGTGTCGCTCTCACCTGCAGGAAGTGGAGATGGTCCTTGGTCTCAGAAAACTCTTTCAGCTCAGCTTCTCTCATCTTCATCTCCTCAATCTCCTTTTCCAGTTGCTCCATGACTCCATCAGCCTTCTCCATTTCTCTCTTTTCTTGTTCTCTGATCCGCTCAGTCAGTTTCCTGTGGGCTTCCTCAATGCACCGTATCAGAGCAGTGAAGCTCTTCTCATTTTCTTGCACCTCTCTTACCACAGACATCTGAATAAACAGGATTAAGGTTTAGAATAAGAATTGAGTCACCTGATAAGAATAACCAATCATGAGGCACATTTGTTGTTATTTTGATGTTGTGAAGGACAGTTTGAATTGGCTGGACTGACTGGTGGTACTTAATTTGCAGATGGAAGGTCAGTTGCAGAATGACTCCCATACAATATGTTTCCTCCATTATGCCGAGTAACATCATCACTCTGCTGATGCTGCTATTAAGGAAACTGCAGGACTTTATGAGATACACAGTCATGAAAGGCTTCCTTGTGAAGGATCTTGAGAGCCATTGGCAGGAGCTTCTGGGAACACCTCTACTGTATTGTGAGGACTCCATTTGACTTGCTAGTTTATATAAATGTCTGCCTTTAAAAAGGACATCTCCTGCTCAAACTGAGGTTAGGAGTGGAGTAGGACAACACACAGCAGGAATAAAGAAGAAGAAGAATTTGTAAAGGGAGTTAATTTGTGTGTTAGATGGTAGTTGTGTTAAAATAAAAGTATTTCTGGACCACAGACTTGTGTATATTAGTTGTACTCTAGTTTGGGGTATCAGACCAGTGAGATGGAGATATTAAACAAGAGGGTCTAGGTGTTGGTCAAGGGGCTTCAGATTTCCTTTAATTTCATGAACTCTTTGCATATTTACTTTCCATCTCTTTTTCATTGTAAAGCTCAGAGTTGTGTGTCTTTATTTCCATGTCTGATGTATTTCTACTTCATTTATGAACTTTGCATTATTACTAATGAATTTTCTATTGTAACTATGAGTCATACTTATATGATGACACCTGGCTGTGTGTTACTATGTGGGAAGTAAATGTGAGGTAAAAGGTGCCTACTCTCCAGGACCATCAACCCCAAAGCTGGAAGTGTTCTGCTGTTTTTAGAACTTTGCACATCTGGACAGTGACTCACATAACTCTGCGATAGAAGGTGAGGATGAGAAGCCCTAAAAGGTCACCTACTAACCAGCCACTAGAATGAGGAAGAAATGATATTATGAGATTTATTATTAGGGTATTTAGATGTATCTTTACCCCAGATATAGAGAGTCTCATAAGGTGTTTTGCCTTTTAGGTACACATGTGGAAAACCTCCCTGGTTTGGTGGCTAGGCTCCTGGCTGGAGAAGGGGAGGAAGGATCCAGATGTCATTGTCACGTGTCCAGTTGTAAATGAACAATTATAAGAGGATGGATCAGACCACCAGTAATGCAGAACAATTTAAAGACTTTGGTTAAAAGCTGAGGAGCAGTAGTGAAATTGTGACTAGAAGTTCAGCCTATGCCGCATATAAGACTGAGGAAACTAGATAGATAGATAGATAGATAGATAGATAGATAGATAGATAGATAGATAGATAGATAGATAGATAGATAGATAGATAGATAGATAGATAGATAGATCCATACAATATTACCCTGATAGAAACTTTATATAATTAAAGATTTATTCTACACAAAGTTGTATTCCAAATACACAGACACTCTTTTGAGCCATACAAGCCAATCCAAAACAAAGTTTCCAAACAGAATCCAAAGACAGTTGTTGAAAAACAAAGCACATGCAGAAAAATCCAGAAAATCACAAAAGCATAAAGCACAGCTAAAAGAATACAAGAACGTAACAACTCGCAGAGCACATTCACAATGAAACTGTGGGAGATAGTCGAGGTTTGTAGGGTGGAAGGGAAGCTCCAGGTGGTGATTGGCAGAGGGTCCACCTCTTGGTGAGCCACACACAAACCACATGGACCATAACAAAGGCAGCTTATAGACAAAATCAAATACAAAGAATAAAGCAGATATTCAACCAAATCAACATTAACATTAATAAATAAACAAAAAACACACAAAGGAAGACTTTGAACAACATCTAGTGGAAGGAATCCTGGCTGAAAAATGTCACGGTCATCATTGGTAAGAGCGGGGATTTCATGCATCAGTAATAGGCAGGAATTCTAGGAGGAAACAACAAAAGTAGACGAGCGTAGAAACATAAACCGAAGTGAAGGTCAGTCTGTGAGGTTGACTCTCCTTCACTTGTACTTCTTCAGTTATAACCTCTGTGTCTTGATTGGACTACACAGTGTTGAGTGACATATTGTGACCCACCTACTTTCTTTGAAATAAAGACAAACCCCACTGGTCTGGACTGGCTGTGTTTAGTACTTTAGTACACTCAATGGTGTTGGTCTGTTTAATGTAAGTCTGTGTTAAATAAATTAGGTTGGGCAAGTTTGTTCTGTGTTGGCACAGAAATGTGTGTGATGAGTTCTGACTCTGCTGGATGAGATCTTTCACATAAATGACTCCTGGCAAAACTGGGTATTGGGAAGTGTGCTACCAGGGATATTCTGCCAGCTCGTTACAGGGTCAGAACTACACTAGTGATCACAATGGAACCAATTTGGGGTTTCTGCCAGTTAACCAAACTGAAATATGAGGCTGTGGGGCAAGATCTGGAATAACTGGAAGAAACCCACTGAGATACTGGAAGAAGGGGTAAATTCCACATGCAAAGTGAATGGAGGAAAGTGGATCTGAGATTCAGTAGATGCAACCACTGGAGAACCTTACAGTCCTTTGTGATAAAATGTTAAAGCTTAAGTAAACCATTTGGAGGTGTACGTTATGTAAAGTCTGCACTCAATCAAACAGTGGAGATCCCTAAGTTCTTGATTCTAATAAAACTGAGAAATTCTAGAATGAAGAAGAGATGACCATTACGATCTCCAAAATAAATCAAGAATATCCCATTTCTCCAAATGAGGCATTTTACATTAAAAGACAGGCTCTCCAATCAGAATGTAACCTCTTGATAATGAAAGAACTTGAACAACTCATCTTTAAATCACAACATCATTACGGTGAACATGGAGAGAAGGCTATCAAGATCTTAGCTCAGCAATCAACAAGCAGGAAGTTTGCAATGCTATAACAGAAATTACCAGCGCAACTGGAGAAAAAGTAATGAAGCCTAAAAACATAAGTCACACATTTAGCAACTGTCTTGACCTCATTGTGAGCTCGTCGATTTGTCCTGCTGAACTCGAAGACCCCCAGCCCACATGTGATAAGTCACTGGGTCACTGATGTTTGACATTTAAAAATAACGAATTCTCACTTAGAATATCTGTTCAAAACCTTTATAAAATATGGTAAGATCAAATTAATAAAACTTTAAAAGAAGCATCCATAGCAGAGGAAATGGAAATTCTTCCTATTTATCTATTTAATTATTTATTTATTTTTCTAAATTATCAGGAATTTTGGCCCAGCTCTCAGCTCTTCTCTCTTTTTCTGGATTGCAGCATGAATCCTGTTTGGCAGTTTTTTATTTTTTGCATTTTTTTCTTTAGATTTCTGTTTTAACTTTCTGTTTTTTTTTTTTTTTTTATTTTATTTTGACTTTTAACATCATTTGTTGTATAAGTTGAACTTGATTGTATGCAATGCTATTTTTAAAATAAAATCATCTTAGACCATTAATGGATGTTGTGCCAGCTGATCTAATTCAGAATATCAGCATCGACCTTCAGTGTGAGTTTTTGTCAGTAGAGTTAAGTCCCCTCTAAGCAGCTGATGGAATATCAGAGGACTTTAGGGTGACGCTGTCTGAGTCTCCACTGAGTAACACCTGGGATTCTGTCAACAGTGAAAGGCCATGAAGGACACCACAAAATGTCTTCTCTGACTCTCACTTCTTGTGTTCCTACTCATCATCACCAGTGAAGCTCTGCTGCTCTTCAAGTTCTCATTTATTTCTCCCCCCTCTTTGATATGAAGTGTTGTCTTCCTATTCCACTCACCTTCATCTCGTCCATCGCCCTCCTCATCTCCTTCAGTGTCTTCTCTCTCTCCTTAAGTCTCCTCTTGATGTCACTCAGTGTCACCCCCAGCTGTTTCTGTTTGGACACACAAGAGGACATGCGTGGTCAGATCAGAATTCAAGTTCACTTTGTGATTTCTTCTTCTCTTTCTGACTCCTGATATTTTCACAACACATTTGTTTGACATTTCATGACACAACTTAGATTTGATTTAACAAACAGGAATGATAATAAAGATTAAAAGAAAGGTTTAATTTAATTGATGTAAGATTGAGTTTGGGTTTGAAGAGAACGTGAAATATAGAAGACAGTTTGAAGGCTCAGTGATGTGTGAGTTAGTTCTTGACATTTAGAAGACATCACATCGACAAACTGGGAATTGTGAAGTTCACACAACATCAAAAATAATAAAAAGATACTGGAGTGTAAAGTAAAGAAACTGGTGAAAGGCCAAGAGGACTTTAAACACGTCAGGTCAGTACAAGGCCATTTGATATCCTGAGTCGGACATGTGAGGATGTTGTCTGCCGTTGTCATTTTCTGGAGTCAAGAAAGATACTGAAATACACAAACGATTCTGTTGAATTCAAGAAGAAGGAAACTTAAAGGAATTCTAAAACTCAGAAATGATATTTTTATATGTTACTTACATCAGGTGTTTTGTTTAGGTGACAGATTATTATTTTTAATAAAACTTTGGAACTCCACCCCCTGCTCGCTTCACTCATCCACTCCCAGGTTTGGTTTGTGCGGCGCTTCAAATATTTAAAAGGCTGTACATCACCTGTCCTTTTGTCTCACTGCCTTGTCTATCTTCTCCTTCAGACTTACTCTGTTCCTGTGGTGGTCCCGCTCCCGAGGTGCGCCCCTATGAACAGGAAGATTGTCTATTCTTCTAATTGAGAGTCATAACTGTCCCCTCCGACCACACATGGAGCTCGATTCAATCTTGAAAGAGATTTATGTTTGATTGAAGTTCCTGAAAAACTTTTGTCTCTAAAATCTCCTGTGTATCTGTGCATCTCTGTGACCCAAGCGTGACTGTGTACGTTGGATTTCACTTTAACTAAACCACACACCTTATAATTCTCAAAGAGAGGCCTCTTCATTGGGAAGAAACACTACTTTTCCCTAATGGCAACACGAATTAGACGATCTACAAGTCTCTGACTGAAAGATTCAATCCAAACAATATATTCAATCTCTATTTGCTGATCTGTTTTTTTCATTGAGTAATAGTTTCTGTTTGTTTGTGCGAATGCAATCTTTACTATCATTTTTGTAGACTTTTGAAATGGCCAAAGTCTCCATCTCTCAGATCTTGCTTTCCTTCTCTCTGGACTTTCAAATAGACTCTTCAGAAAGATCACGTCTCGTCTCTGATAATAGAGATGTGTTTTTTATGTTTATGTGTTTTGGTTTCACCAGAGCCTTCGACACCACCTAGCCATCCTGGTTAAGGGGTCAGCTCAGAGATGTGCAGGTGGGTGAGCCTGTGGTGTCCTGATGATGGACTATCAGTCAAGCAGACTCAAGGACTGTGTGAGCAACACTGGAGCAGCACAAGGAACAGGCCTGTCTGCTTTACTCTTCACTCTGCGCACCTCATACTGGAAAGAACACAATTTCTATTTTCTTGAATATCCATAAATCACCCAAGGAGTGTCTCAGTGGGCTTTAACAGGCCCTGTTTTTGAGAGCCCCCTACTCCAGATTCACTAAGAAGAGAGGAAAAACAAGAAGATGGAGGTTGAATACACACACAATAGAGCTAATGTTCCAAAGCCCCAGTCCACCTAAACTGCATGTCTTTCGATTGTAGGAGGAAATCCACATGAACACAATGAGAACATGCAAACTCCACCAGGGACAAGTTACAGTCGAAAAATAAAATGTATTTCTAATATAAGGACACGTGAAGATGTGCGTATTCAAGTGTATACAGACAGACGACACCAACAGACAACACCAAACATGAGTCTGTGTTACCTTAGTTGGTTCTTTCTCCTGCACGTATAGGAAATGCACATTACTTGTGATTTTATTTCTCATAATTTTTATCCAAAAACTTTCCCAGAAAACATCACTCATTCCCAACCAGCTTTTAAATGTTCTCATCTCAGTTCTTAGTTACTTATTAAGTTTCTAGAGTCGGCACTGTGATGGCAGTTTGGTTTTCCTCACAGGTTGTCTACACTCCCTTACAGCTCCTCTGTGTGTGTGAGACGCTGCTCTGAACTGATTCAAGTCCACTTTAGTTTTCTTACTGAATTTATGAAGAGACCCTCACAACAGCTAAGCCTTCTCCTTCACATAGTTATGGTGATGTCAACTCCCAGAATTCACCCCCTGGCTTTATCTTAACTACCGAGTCACAGTGAGAAGTTCTCAGACTCTGAGCAGGTGAACTCCTGACTTGGTTTATGGTCACTCAGGTGGAGGTGACGCTTTGTCCAGATTGTTGTGTCCATGAAGAGCTTCCTCTGTCACACATTTAAGAACATTCAGTTTGCTTTGTCTTTCTTCTAACAGATTCTTTTCTCTCTCTTGTCCTTTTCTCCTGTGACTGCGAGTTGTTCAGCAGTTTAAAGTCTTTGAGGTTTCACACTTACTGGTTATCTTTTAGTGGCAAACAAATGTACAACTGCTGGTTGATGTCCTCCTTCAGTAATTCTACAGATTTTAGATGTGGTCTCTCTTACTTGTGCACCTTGCTTTCTTTTATCAAGTCAGGACTGAATGCGACCCCCACGTTCAACTCCATTACAGGGGTCTTCAGCTCTTACCATCTTGCACTATGTTACCCTTTGGAGCAGAAGAGATCATTTAGCCTTTGTGATGACCACAATAAGGGTCTTACTACAGGGCAGAAGATAATCGAGGTGCAGAGATCAGAGTTCTAGTGCTTACAAAGGACTTGCTGCTGTAGGTGTCTTGGATGAACTGAAATCCAACCTTTTTACTATTAATTCTTGTTAAGTGTTGTCCATCAAGTTGAGTTTTGTCTCCTTCTTCAGTCACAAAGTGATAAACAGTGACATACTGAGACATCGCTGGGTGTCATTTGCTGTGTTTGATCAGACTGATCAGATGAGACACAAAACTGTCAAGGAGAGTCCTGGTGAAGTGAACTGACATCTGAGCTAAAGGTACAAGTTAATAAAAGAGGGGCAGGCGGTGGCAGCTTAAGAAAAAGACTTCTGACCAAGCAGTGCCAGTCTGTCCTACAATTACATGTCTGCTTTTATGGACATCTGAAGAACTGTTTTATGTAAATCAATCCAAATCAAGTGATAGCCAAACAACAGAAAACATAAACCGATCAAAAATTAGATGTCGATATTAGTGACCTGATTCATAGTAAACTGAAAAATATCAGGCCACTTCATAGACTTCATTGTTGTTTGAGATGTTGGTTTCTAAACGTGTGTTCACCTGTGAGCCGAGCTCTTTAATATTCCAGCGAGGACTCCACCAAATGGTGGACTGAATTTAAATGTCTTGTGGTCTATGGCCGGCTTGTCATCCCGGCCAATACCCCCAGGCCGCCAGATGGAGCCCTCCCTGCAGTTTGGAGGTGTCCCAAAGACAAGCAGGGAATCCTGGACATTGGAGCTATAGGGAGGAGCAAAGAGTATTATTTGCCCAACACCCCGGAAGTACGTCTGAGTCACACGGACAAGGGAAATGACGTGCTTCCAGGGTGAAGAAAAAGAAGAGTTTTGATCTGTCCCAGAAGTGCTAAGAAGTCATATGGACTGAGGGTTCAGAAGCACTTCTGGGTCACGAACTATAAAAGGACTGTGGCAGCTCCCAGATGGTGAGCTGAGCTGGGTGGAAGGGTGGCAACGCTTGTGGGAGTGGAGGATTGGTTTATTATAGAGTATTGTGTGTAATTTAATGAGTATTATGGAGAGGAGGGTGGTTTGTGTACTGTTTGTTATGAATAATGTCAATATTAGGATTTTTACTTGGTGTCTGACATTTGATCGGAGGGTTCAAAGGAGCGATAGCGCCCCCTATCTGTCACAGTCTTTATCTGAACTTACTGTACATTGAGGTTGTGTAGTAGTGATGAGGATTTTAAATTTGGCTTAGATGGTCAGACTTACACTTCTAGTAAGTTCTTTACACTCCTGCTGGACTTGTTAGGGTTTTACCAAATATGAAAGCTCAGAGTCTGTCATAATCATACATTTTGTGTGATTATCACTCAGGGGTTTGACATTCAAAATGTCCTTACTGCTCCACTAAATAACATGATGTCTAATCACTAATGAAGAGCCTGATGAGTTATAACATTAAAAACAGAAAATCTACACAGGAATAGTATATTGACATTTCTGAGCTGAACTTATTGTAAGAATCGTAGACTTAACTCTGGAGTACAATACAGATTGACATGTGACAATAATGTGTCTCTTAAACAGCTCTGAGATCAGCCAAATGCAAACTCCGATTCTTTAAAAATGGACAAACACCACAAAGGCAGACGAGCAGCTAAGCACACTCAGCGTGTAAGTGTCAGCAGTACAGAGTGTGTCTATTGACGTGTCAGACCTTCTATTGAATTACGTTTAGGATGACATTGTGTGCTCACTTACTACGCTTACATCAGCCAACTGTAACATCATCTTGTTAAGAACACCTCAGGAGGGTCCGAATGTCAGACATTTCTACGCGTAGCCCACGTGACGCTCCCACCCCTGCCAGTGGACATTTCTAGACAGCAGGCTATAGTTGGCCTCCCACTGCCTTAGAAACTCAAAAGAGAAACTGATCAGAGCAGAAAGAAACTCAGCTGGCTGTGAGGAGAGAACTCAGGTGTTTGTGGGCCATCTTGGGGATCTCATCCTGAGCTGTTTCATGACTTGCACCAGTCTCACCAGGATGGACTCCAGCAGCCAATGCTCTGATCTTGAAACATCAGGTTTATAAGGTGCAGTAAAACCTCGATTATCAGTCAGGGGTCAGGACCGAGGCTGTGACGGATAAGAGAAAAGACGGATAGCAGAGCAGCTACTTTAAAAATGACATACAGTAGATTAGTTTAGGGAACAGTCGTAAAAAGCTATATTACCAAAATGAATTAATTTAAATAATATTGTAATGACCGGCATAATAAGCAAATACAACTCAGAGCTCCTGTAGTTTTCTATGTTTTACGTGGAGTCTTCGTTCCCTCACAAGCGGTGTCCTGTCTTACACTCCGTTTTTTGGCTTACAGAGCTCATCTCCTAAACAATCAAAGAAAGCTTTCCCTACCGATCAGTTGATCTCCTGCCACTCGTTGTGTATTTCTGATCCCACAAACACTCCTGCTTATTGTCTCCTGACTCCCTGCTCCACATCTTCCCTTCTCTCCTCACTTCTCCTGTCCACCCCTCAAAGAACAGAAGCCCCTCAGCCAGTCCCATCACTTACAGCTTTCCGCCCTTTCTGCCCCCATACAGAGCATCACAAGCTGCCTGCATGCCACAATATATTAACACAACCTGAAATAACAGAATATATAAAGAAAATTACAATGCAGAAGACCATTAACATTAATACAGAATAACATTACCGTCACTGGTTTCCATTTTCAGCACATTTTTCAATTATTTCAGCATCCCGCTTTATATCGTTCACTGTTGGCCTTCCTACTCCATCACTGAAGCAATACATGAAGAGCTGTTGCTGTTTCGTAAACGTTTAATAAGTTCAAACAGCACACACATATGTTGATAGGCCATAACAATGTATTGTAGTTTAGTTTAATTATAACAAAAGAGAAAAGCTACAAACCGCTATTAAAGCTGAAGGTACGTAACGGACACTGGGATTTCTGTTGTTCCAATGTGCAGAACTCGCAGTAGTAATCGGGAGACGCTGGCGTGCAGAAGGTTGGGTTTTTGTTATTTAGTCCTGACAGTTAATCAAGTGACAGATAATCGAGTTTTACTGTAGATGAATAGATTTCTCTGTCACATTAAATGTACAAATTCCTTAACTCAAAGTTATTCAAACAGTTTCCATTAAACACTAAACTTCACTCACCTGCTTTTCTTCTCTTTCCGTCTCCAGCTCGACCATTTTATGCCCATTATGTCCAGTCACCACACACATCATGCAGATACAGGAATCATCAGTTTTACAGAATATCTCCAGACTTTTCTGATGTTTCTCACAGAGTTTCTTCTTCAGATTTCTATCAGGATCAACCAGCTTGTGGTGTTTCAGGACGTCTCCTTCATAGTGAGGCTGCAGGTGAGTCTGACAGTAGGAGGCTGGGCAGGTGAGACAGGACTTCACCGCTCTGAACTTCTTACCAGTACAGAAGTCACACTCCACGTCTCCAGGGCCGGCATAATTATGAGATGGAGGAGGACTGAGAGTCGTCTCCTTTAATATCTTAACGACTTCATTTAGCAGATTATTTCTTCGCAGAGCAGGCCTCGTGGTAAAGTTTTCTCTGCACTGAGGACAGCTGCTCTCTTGGCTCTGATCCCAGCAGTCCTTGAGGCACTTCAGACAGAAATTGTGACCACAGGGGATGGTGACGGGGTCAGTCAGGGTGTCCAGACACACCGAGCAGGTGAACTCGTCCTGAGATACAAACAGCTGGGCTTCAGCCATCGTCAGTCTGAGGAGAGGCAGGCAGAGAGAATCAGTCAGACAAACAAGGAAGTGACTTGTGAAGAAACGAAAGTGAAAGTTTGTCTGAGCTCAGTGAGGAGGAGGAGGAGATTTAAAGAGAAAGCTGAGAGCTCACAGAGAAAACATCTGAGGAGACACTGAGGGTGAACAGTTAATGTGAGACAGGAGCTCAGAGAGTGAAGACCACCAAGTGAATGAGGAGATGACCTGTCACAGGGGGTCTGCTAAAGTGTCATTCATGTCAGTATTTCTTATTCATTTATTCATCATAATGAAGTCCCCTTCAGAGTCCATATTAGTCCTCTTTATTAAACAAATGATCCATTCCATAATAAGTTGTCATATCCTGCTTATCAATGATGAATTTTTGTGTTTTTCTTTGTCCATGCCAGGAATTTA
>NW_024378164.1:0-1076 GCF_016835505.1 Polypterus senegalus
CATTATATTAATCCAAATATTCCCAAATTTGACAATATCCAAAATTAGGGATACTCAACCTGTGCTATTACTTGATGAAAATAGCATATTGATCTTTTGTGTCACTTTTTAGCAATCTTTTATTCCTGGTTTAAAAGCTGTCACATTCTACAGCTATTATTGATTTTGTAGGTTTGCCGAATATGGATGCATGTTGGAGATTCAAAGTTTTAATGTGCTCCCTGATGGGAGATCCTATGTGGATACAGTAGGAGGGAGTCGTTTCCGTGTGCTTTGCCGAGGACAAAGGGATGGATATCACACGGCTGATGTAGAATATCTGGAAGATCAAAAAGTAAGTTGATGAAACAAAAAATGAAAATGTTGTAATAGATTGACCCGTTTTACGGATTTATCAGATATCCTCTAATTATTATTTTTGAAAGCCCCCCCAGCGTTATATGATATTGTAAAGGCTTATTTTCATTTTTACTTCTTTCTGGTCTGCATAAAGCCTAGTCTTGTGCAGTTGCTTTGGCTTCCTTTACTGCTTAGGTGGAGAACAACCCATTTTGCTTTTCAGGTGAAGACATGTTCCCTCCATTGAAGTTCTTCAGGTGATGTTGTTGTACAAAATAAGAAGGCTGGATGAGCAACCTCATGTCCATTGGGTTTATCAGTATTTCACTATTAACTCTTTTAGGGCTGATGTCGACTATTGTCGGAATTCAGGGGTAGAGGACGGTAATTGGCTGTAAACTACGATAAAACTTACGTTTTAGGTCGACTCTCTATGCTAGAAGGAAAGTTAAATAGCTTTGTTGATTTAACCTTAATTCCCTGCGCATGCATGAGTAGCGAAGAACAAAAAACCTCTAAAATGGCATCGGCATCTGGCAAGACGCTAAAGCAAATGTGCAAATTAAAATACTCCATGGACGTTTTACGCATTATCGCTGAATCGCACTCTGGAGATGGATATCGAAAACGAAAGTGAGGTACCAGCATCAGCTGATCTTGGCGCTGAACACATTCGTGTAGCTGATACGCCTACAGCGGTGTTCGCCTGGGAGGACCACCACTTAATGATGACAAGA
>NW_024378165.1:0-8596 GCF_016835505.1 Polypterus senegalus
TATATATATATATATATATATATATATATATATATATATATATATCTATATATATATCTATACTAATAAAAGGCAAAGCCCTCACTCACTCACTGACTCACTCACTCACTCACTGACTCATCACTAATTCTCCAACTTCCGTGTAGGTAGAAGGCTGAAATTTGGCAGGCTCATTCCTTACAGCTTACTTACAAAAGTTGGGCAGTTGAAATTCTACTCCTAATGGTCATAACTGGAAGGTATTTTCTCCATTAACTGTAATGGAGTTGAGCTGGAATGACGTGGGGGAGGAGTTTTCTGTGACATCATCACACCTCCCGCGTAATCACGTGAACTGACTGTCAACGCAGTGCGTAGAAAACCAGGAAGACCTCCAAAAGTGCTTAAGAAAACATGCATTTAATAATTGAGAAGGCAGCGAAACAATAAGAAGTGGCGGTGACATATACTACCATATTCATGAGTGTTGCCAGCTCGGAAAGAAAGCAAGGTGTAAACCTAAACTTTAAATTAAGTTCATAGACAGGCTACGCTGGCGTTTCACATACCCACAGGTAATGCGGGATACAAGTTTAATGAGAGGACGCAGGATATAAACGAGAGTTTTGATCACTTTGTAACTAAGTTAAAATTGTAGGTGAAGGGGTGTGCTTATGCAAATTTCGAGAGACTGTGTTTGTGGGGGATTGACAGTTAAGGCGGTTGGGGGAGTCACGTCATCATCTCCCCTCCCACCTCATTTTGCTCTGAGCTGAGCTCCGGGCTAGCGCTGTCTTTCAAGCAACTGTCAGACTGCCACCAAATACTCACAGAAAAATCCACAAGTTAATACACACGCGGTCTCTAGAGTTTCTACACACTGAATCTTCCAGGCACTACTTACAAAAGGTCACATTGACAATCGTGTTACGTTATTTTTAAAATCTTTCCTTTTCTTAGCACAAGCACAGCCGAGAAGTTTTCGATGCATGTGCTCCATAAGCGATTAAAAATAATGCATTTAATCACACTTTGCATTACAAGCAAAGGGAGCTTTTGTCAATGCATGATTTCCTGGTATCACGGACTTTTGATATCATGAGCGTGTCTGCAAACTGGGGTCTCCTGCCCAGCAAAAGTCGAGCAGCCAGCGCGCATAGCTGTGCCGGCCTTTGAGGCGCTGACTGCGCTTCTTCCTTAAGTCAAAGTGAGCACTTTTAATTTTTTCATCCTCCCCTGCGCTATAGCCCAGACAAGTGCAAACCACGGGACCTTTTCTACACCACGGCAAAATAATATTAAGGCGATTCACACGTTACGATTATCAGGTCCTCACCTCGAATTATGAAGACACGCTACGAGGTGCAGGACTGACAGTGCCATCACAGCCGATTAATGGCGGGCGCCTCACCAGTCTACACAAGACCCACGCGACTGTCCCAAAAGGCGATCATAACGTCAGCGAACACATCTCTCTATACTACATAAAAGAAAAAGGCAACTTTCCTTTCTTTACACCTTTTTTCCGTTTATCCCAAACCAAAGCCTTTCTCTCTTAACACTGCAGAGGACACAAAACTAATTTTCTTTAAATGCTGGTAAGGCACATTACCAGAGGCACAAATTTGAACGTTCACATAGAAAATGTAATTTCAATGTACCTGTACTTCTTAAAACGTTAATGTTTTACTGTTTAATAACTTATAGACTATAATTTATTATTTTCCCTTGCACTCAGTGACCAAACCTATACACACACATATAGACACATACAAACATACACACAAGTATATGTATGTGTATATAAATACACACACACACACACACATACATACATACATACACACATATATATAATTTGTGTGTGTGTATGTATGTATGTATGTATATATATAAATGAAGATAGGTATGTATGTATATATATATATATATATATATATGTGTATATGTAGATATGTATATAGATATGTAGATATGAAGATATGTATGTATGTATGTATGTATGTGTGTGTGTGTGTGTGTGTGTGTATATATATGACAGCAGCAATCCAAGCTGTGAGAAAACAGTAAAAAGGAGGCGTGTCAGACGTGTGGTACATTTTCTGATGCAGCTGCCAAAAACAACTTCATGACGCTGCGCCAAATACACAAAACAATTACTTTCACAATCATGTTACATTATTTTAAAATGTTTCCTTTTTCTTTTTCATAACTTCTTTAACACATGACATCGCTGTGAAGCGCTGGTATTTTGCTATATATATATATATATCACAGCGACACTCATAACAGTGACAAAACAATTACATTGACAATCATGTTACGTTATTTTCAAAATGTTTCCTTTTCTTTCTCTTTTCTTCTTTAAACACTACTTCTCGCTGCCAAGCGGGTATATATATATATATATATATATATAGATAGATAGATATATATATATATAGATAGATATGAGAACAACCATGTTACGTTATTTTTAAAATTTTTCCTTTTCTTTTTGTACCTTTTTTAACACACTACTTCTCCTTTCTGCTGGTATTCTACTAGTATATATATATGCCAGCAACACTCATGACAATGACAAAACAATTAAATTGTCAATCATGTTACGTTATTATTAAAATGTTTCCTTTTCTTTTCATTACTTCTTTAACACTACTTCTCCGCTCAGCAGGTATTTTGCTAGTATCACTATATACTGTATCTTCTAGATACCTGCACTAGGTCAATAGTGTCCCTTACTGAAATTGCTTGAAAAAAATGGCACTTTCTCTATTTAGAATATATTTCTTTTACCTTATTCTTTATCTTATTGTTGTAAATATTGTCACAGACGACTGGGGTTCTGACCGGCAGGGACGCCCTAATTGGACCGGAAGGTCATAAGAATAGCTTCCGGGCCACAAGGGGGCAACCGCCCTGGAGCAGGAGAGGACCACGGGAAAGGAGAAAAAGGGTTCTGGACTGTTTGGACCCGTGGCCTCCGCCAGGGGGCATCTTAAGCCTCCTAGAACCTGGGAGAACATTACTTCCGCCACACTTGGCAAGATGGCGGAGGAACCTGCCAGGGACGCCCGGAGAGCTTCCGGGGCAAAGGGCAGCACTTCCGCCACACAAGATCGTCATCAGCCACCTGGAGCACATCCGGGCGGGAATAAAAGGCGCCGCCTCCCAGCAATCTGGGAGCTAGAGTCGGAGTGGGAGCAGAATGAAGCTCCCAGGAGGAGACTAGCGGCGAAGGACTGAGTTATTGAAGAGTTCATTGTGGGTGATTATTGCTTTTGCTTTGTGTCATGTTTGGGACTGTGTTTATTAATGTTTAATAAACGTGTGAACTTTATAAAGATGTGGTCTGTGACTGGTGGTGTCCGGGCAAGTATCACAATATATATACAATTGCATTATTTTGTCTGTTTGTCTGTTGAAACATTACACAAAAGCCACCATACCTGTTTCGACAAAACTTTGCAGCTATTTCCTGTGTAATGTTACATTGAATATAGGCTAATAAAATTTTAGACTTTCTACATATAAATACCTAGATAAAAATAAAAACTGAGATAAACTCATTAAAGTTGCCATTTTCACTTCGACCCTTGTGCATTTTAACCTCAATATCTTCAGAACACCACATGATATCAATGTGATTTTTGCTTAAAAATAATTATATAAGATTGTGTAACAAAACAATGCCAATTTCAGGAGTTTATGTTGACCATAATAATTACTGAGAAATTTTAAATATATAAGCTCATTTAAAAAGAGCAACATTTTTAAACTTACCCCTCAATAAGTCTTAAATGGTTGATCATATCAAAACTTGCTTGCTTTTCTAAATAGTCATTTTATGACAAACAAAATTGTCATATTCAGTTTTTACCTAGTGCAAATAATAAGCTAGAAAATGACCCAAGATCCGTGATTGAGCTGGAATAACAAATGTCTTTTGAGATGGCAGGATTGAGAGGGGCCCAACAGTTGATGGAGATCCACGGGAGCAGGGAGGAGGAGGATGTGTGTGCTGCTCAGTCCTAATTTGTCTCTTAGTGATTGAGTTGTATGTTAAGACTATAGTTCAGTTTACATGTTCCATAACATTTCTATTATGATTTCGGAACTATAGAGATAATTATTACTGTTCTACAGAAGTGTTCTTTGCTGCAAAATTACTTCTGTTTCTCTTAACCTTACAATTAATTTCATAGTAAAATTTTACAATTGCATAATAAGCTTAGAAGCACTAAATAACACTAAAAATACATGTCATTATGCCACCATAAGTGGCAGATCAGCATTTTTTTTTACTTTATGAATGTAACCTACATTTTATAATTCTTGCCAGGTGAACAGCTAGTAGAGAATACACTTCAGTGTTGAGCACCAGGTTTAATATTATTTTTACTTCCAAGGCTAGATTAAAGGCCCATACTGAAGTGATATCAGATGTTGATTGATGGTTGATTGGATCAGTACAGGTGAAGATATATCCAGAAGGATAGTAGAGGACATGGAATTCTAAACAGTCTCAAGGTATGTGATAAACGCCACATAAAAATCTAAATCTACTCCGTCCTATCAGGAGGTGCTCTCTTAAAGCCCTTTTAGCAATAGGCTCATTTCACCACAACATCATGATGTGCTAAGAAGCACCTTTGGAGATCTTTTCTGCTTGCTGCTATTCGGCGATTCAATACTTCCTCCTGACATTCGAAACTAAATGCTTATTCTATTTAAGTTCATTTTGGAATTTCTGTACAATATATGTATCTCTTATTTAACACTCTAAAAAGCTCATTTGATAGCTTGAGAGCAACAACTCAGACATGATGATAATTTTAGCATGTGTGGCTATGAGAGAGGGAGTGAGTAGGCCAAAGCAGAATAATGACTACTTCAAGAATGTGTTAAGAGAATAGAGACAGCAAGAATTATGGTCCTGAGCCTTTTGACAATTCACAGAATAATTTAATATTACAAGGTTGTACAGGGTGGTCCAGATCTAATTATGCAATTTTCATTCGCTATAACTTATTAAGTTTATTACAAAGAAAATCACCCGAAAATACTGGACCATCAAAAAGTGTGCAAACAGGCGACATGAAGAATCGTCTTTACGCCGAACTGGAATCGTCCCTGCATAAATCAAAGTCATCCAGACGATCTGGATCTGCATAATTAGATCTGGACCACACTGTATTAGCAATGATGGTAGGAATATTGAAATGTATGCAGAGTACAGTGCCATTCTTACCTGCATCTTCAACTAACATGCAACAAATCGCTTTTCTTCGTTAAACAAGTACGGTGGCTTTAGAAAGTAATCAGACCCCTTCACCTTCTATACACTTTGTGTTTGTAGATTTAATTTTAAGTTAATATATTTGCCATTTTTGCCTTTCAAACTACACTCAATAACTCATAATGACAAAGCAAAAACAAGCTTTCAGAAAGGTTTACAGATTTTTTGGATTAGATGAATGAGCCTGAGTTGCCTCAAAAGCTTGCATATTGTAATCTTTTTAGTAAGCCAATAAAAGGTGTCATTTTGCTTGGCTTTTCTCTACATTCATAATGGCTAACACGGTACTACACCATAGTACTACAGATTTTTTTAAAATCAAAAACTGAAACCTATTATTCCTATATGTTTTCCGATCCTTATTTCGGTACTTTGTAGAAGCCTCTTTAGCAGCAATTACAGTTCTGGGCCTTCTTGGGTCAGTCTCTACAAGATGTGCAAAGCTGGATTTGGGCTGTTTATCCCATTCCTCCTGCCAGATCTTCTCATGTTCCATTAGGTTGCATGGAGAGCATCTGTAAACTACCATCTTCAGGTCTCTTCAGGAATTAAGGGATTGAAAACATTTATGGATAACAGATTTCTATTTTGATTTCAAATAAATTGGCAAACCTTTCTAAAAAATGTTTTCACTTTGTCATTATGGTTTATTTAGTGTAGTGCAGTAGGAAAACTCAACATGTTGCTCAATATGTTATTGCTCTCTATTATGTGTGCTTCAATTTCCTTGAGTCTGATGGCATTATTTGCCAATACCCTAGTTATGCATCCTCTTGTGCTTGAGTAAATAGCCTAGTTCTACCACCATTTGGTGGCCTTCTGTCAATTCTGTAGAGTGAAGTGAAAACTATTTATGGTGTCTCTACATAGACCAGCCATAATTGTGAAAAATTATCATACGTCTTACTTGAGTTATAATTGCAAAATGTTCTAATGATTCCAACAATATTGTAGCAGCTCATATTGGGCTGAACTTGCTGTCCAGTTTCTCACATGCTCAAGCCTTGGTTGAATACAATGGCAACTAATTTTGCTCTTATCTAATTAGATGAAAATCTTCTTACTCTCCCTCTTCCTCTACCACCAGCTCTACCTCTTTTTATACCTCTTCCGCTCTGTGCTCTTTCTTATTCTATTTTGTTTCTTGAATTTTACAAACATCACCTTTAGGATATATAAGGAACATTGTTAATTGTTTTGGCTGATTGTATTTGCCCCAGTGATGTGTGTTTTCATTCATTAGCTCATTGTGTTTTACTTTCTGACTGAGTAGTTTCTGCAAATAAGAACAGGTGTGCTTATGATGGTGTCTTTGCTACTTCACTGAGGTGTGTATGTAGAGTTTTGAACCAGAAATGCAAACTGTGTAAACACAACAGGAATGCGTGTATAATTAGGAGGTAAATTATATGGTTGTAAAGTGTTAGCAGTTGGTCAATTCATTCACTCATAATGTGTTAGAATTTGAGAAAACTGCAATATAAAACACAAATCAGCTTGCCTGATGCAGACATTCCATGTACTTTGGAAAAAACTAGGATTTATCTTTTATTTATTAAAGATTCAATTAAAATTAAAAAATATATATATCTGGGAAATGCTAAGGATAGCATGGAGGCACAGTGGCTAGCGCTGTTACTTCACAGATCCTGAGCTCTGGGTTCAAATGCTGGCCTATGTGGAGTTCACACATCTTCTCTGTGTTTTTCTCCTGCTTTCATGCTACATTCTAAAAAGCATGTGTTATGCTAATTGGTGTCACCCGGTATAAATGAGTGAGTGTAAGTGTTTATGAGTAAATGTAATATATTAACAATCTACCTAGGTTGGTTCCTTTTTGCATTTCAGGCTATTGTAGGTGTAGGTACCAGCCAGTCTGCAAATCTGAACTGGATAAGCAGGGAATATGGAGGGATGAAAATTGTAGTTATAGCATGGCTGAATAAATTCAGAATTGAATTTCAATTTTGTTTATAACTCATTGCAAAAATCTATCAAGGTAAACTCATGTCTGAGCTGCTCAAGGAGGTGCAATGCCACACTTGGAATCTACTCATGGTGAGAAGGTGGCCAAGCTGCATAAGTGCATAAGTCAAGCTAAAGCAACCCCAAACATAAGTCTTCAAACGGTGTCTTCAATCCTAACTTCATTTTATTTTATTTTGTTATTTTCAAGAAAATCTTCTTCCCAAAAACTGACTGAAAATTGCATGTTTACTATTTTGTGGGCAGGGTGTACCCATAGAGTGGCTTAGTTGGTTAATTTTGTTCATCAGCTAATGTCACTTTGATGAAAGCACTCAGATGCACCTTTGGGCAAGTGACATGGGGCATATTTAACAGTAGCCCACTTTAATGGTGTTTTTTTTTCTCTACTGGACCAAAATGAAGCCAACGGGCAGAACTAGTGTTCTTGAGACAGTGTTGTAATTTCTGTCTTGGCTCATCTCTGAAAATGTGGCAATATTGCTGTTTTATGTTTCTTAAATCTGTGCTAGTCGTACTAAGTACAGCAGGTGTCTAGCCATCACATTACTTAATGGTAATTGTAATCCAGACCTCCTGCATGGTGTGGGCTACAGCAGACAGCTGCCATTATGCCATTCACATCAAGGCATTCACTTAAAATTATAGATCAAATAGGTGTTGTCATAAAAATTGCATGCACTAATGGTCTATATTCACTTTACAGCTGAGTTCCAATGTTTTCACTTGCATGTAATATAGATCTGATATTTTTCAGAAGACTGGGCACCAAACAAAGACATTCCAATTCAGATATTGTGGAAGCTGGCCCGGACACAGACAGGCAACACGTCAATGTCACCCACAGCATGTTTATTAATTATATTTACGGTAGTGCACACAACCCTTAAGTCCCCAAAGTCCTGGCCAACAATACAATGCCTTCTTCTCTTCGGTCACCTCCTTGCCTTATCCTCCAAGATCTTGTTTTTCTCTTCCCGACTCAATCCATTGTCTGAAGGGAGGCAGCCCCTTTTATATGCGCCCGTATGTGCTCTAGGTGTCCTCCAGTGACCTTCTGCCGACATGCCCCTGTGTGGCGGAAGCACCGGCTGTGTACCCGGAAGAACTCCAGGTGTCCCCGATCCTCCTCCCCCAGCACTTCTGGGTGTGGGGAAGTGCTGAAGTCCAGGGCTCTCTAGGCACAGGGCGCCCCCTGGCGGTGACAACGGGCCCCTACAGGGTAGAGCTTCAAAGCTCTGTACCAGTGGCCCCCAAAGGAACCAGGGTGGTCGCCCCCACATGGTCTGAGGTGGACGTAAGCCATCTTCTGGTCCTCCTGGGCATCCCGGC
>NW_024378166.1:0-7762 GCF_016835505.1 Polypterus senegalus
GGCACCAAGCAAATTGTGTTCTCATTCTCCAGAGGTTAACCTGAGGAGAGACCAGGTGATGACCTGAAGAAAGCAGGCTGCCTGGGCCTGTGCAGAAGATGAGCTGCCCAGAAAGAATCGAATGCAACTATAAGCTATTGCATCACCTGAAACCACATCTATCTATCTATCTATCTATCTATCTATCTATCTATCTATCTATCTATCTATCTATCTATCTATCTATCTATCTATCTATCTATCTATTATATAATGCCTTTCATATCTATCTATCTATCTATCTATCTATCTATCTATCTATCTATCTATCTATCTATCTATCTATCTATCTATCTATTATATAATGCCTTTCATATCTATCTATCTGTAACTTACACACAGTGTTTACATTTTGCCATATAATGTATTCCAATGTATAAATAAAACTGGCTAAAATATTATTAAAATTCTTAATTGTCAATACTTTCTAAAATTCTGTTTTTACTTTGTCTAGAAGACGAAGTGTTGTTTGATGGGGGAAAAGTGAATTTCAACAATTTTAGTATAAGCCTGCAACATAAAAAATGTGAAGAAAGTGAAGGGGCCTCAATTCTTTCTCAATGATGATCAATAGGAGGGGATGCACCTCAGCTAAATTTCAAGTGTCATAGCACAATTAATTTTTTAAGAGGATATGCACATGTTCAAAGCATGAGCTGCAAATCTAAAAAAAAACACACATTACATTATTATATAGTGGCTTTCACATCTCTCTGTTATATTGTGTCCAATGTATCTCTCCGTCTATCTATTATATAGTGCATTTCCTGTCAATCAAATAAATTTTTAATACAGTGGCCAATCTTTTATATAGCACTTTTCACATCTATCTATCATCCTATAGTGCATTACATATCTATCAGTGCAAAATTTATCAATTTGTCTATCATTTAGTACCTTTATATCTATCTATCTATCTATCTATCTATCTATCTATCTATCTATCTATCTATCTATCTATCTATCTATCTATCTATCATCTAGTGCCTTACATATCTATATATAATACAGAGCCTTTCATATCTATCATACAGTGCCCAAATTACTCTACAGTGCCTTTTATATCTATCTATATTACAGTTTTTCTCGATTGGTTTGGCTCATTTCTTGAAACCGAGATGACATTCTCAAAATAACATGGACAGATCTCCAAACCACCTTGCAAATGTTCACAACAGAATGGCATTTCTCATTGATTTCATCAAATTGCAAATGCCTTAGTACATGTCTCAAGTGTCTCAGTGCATCTTTGCAAATGGTTAAGTACAAGTAGCCTGCAGTTAGCACAATAAGCCCACATTTAGCACATTTTCCAAATAAATAGATCTTGCTGATCTAAACTGATTAGTTGATTCTCAGTCTAATGGTTGTTCTCTCCAAAACATGTCAGCATGATTTCATCATGTAAGTCATCATATGCACAATAGTCTGTTCAATTGTCAAAATTAGTCAAGAACATAATACCATGAACACCATATATGAATTTCTTGGAACATTTGATAAATTCATGACAGTAATTGACAATCAGGTGAAATTAGAACTTGACCAACGAAGGAGGAGTTTCCCACATCTCAGATGACCAACCAAACAGTTTGTTTAGTTACCTGACAGGTGCTGTCTATTGTTGTGAATGCTGCCAAACGTGTATATATAGAGCTTGGCTAGGGCCAGTACCATTTGAACATGGAGGTACCTCACCAAGTAAATCAAGAAGGGCAACCTCCTGCTCGAGGAGGAGGAGGAGGAGGAGGAAGAGGAAGAAGAAGAAGAGGAGGAGGAGGAGGAGTGAGGATGCGTGGTGGTGGAATAGGGGGAAGAGGCCGAGGAGCACGAAGACACCATGCTGTCCCGGATGAGATTCGGGCCACAATTGTAGACCATGTGGTTAACCATCGCCTGACAATGGCAGAGGCTGGGCCGAGTGCAGCCTAATGTGCCTCGCTCTACTGTCTCCTCCATCATCCAAACCTTTCGAGGGAAAACAGGTATGTACTCAGTCAATGATGGAGTCATTACAGTATACAGTACTGTGCATACTGTAAAGCAAGACATGTATAAACTCTTCATTCCGTGTGTGTGTGTGTAGGCCTACAGTACTGTAATATATTACCTCAATGTGATGTTGCAATATGATGTTACAGTACAGTAACTCATTCTGTAACAAATACGGCATACATTACGAATTGTCATACAGTGTTGTCCTTTGACTTCTACGTCTAGGATTGGACGACAACCTCACATGGGTGGCAGAAGAAAACTTCTCAATGAACAACAAGAACAAGAGATCTGTAACATGGTGATTGCAAATAATGCTCTCACTTTGAGACAGATCCGTGATGCAATCCTTCAAGACAATGCCATATTCCAAAATGTCAACTCTATCAGCATCTCCACAATAGACCGGGTATTGAAGAAGCATCAGATGACCATGAAGCAGATTTACAGGGTACCATTTGAGAGGAATTCTGACAGAGTGAAAGAGCTGCGGTACCAGTATGTGCATGTAAGTCAGTTATTGGTTGTCTATTATAGTAACATTACAGTAAGCAGTGGTTCCCAATTTGTTTGGTTTTCAGTATCCTCTTTACCTTTAGAATCCAGCTTTATCTGACTACAGCATTTTGCCTAAAACTGCAACAGTGTTTCTCCCTCTTTGTGTCAAATACTCCCTGCAGTGCCTCTGCATAGGCCTGTACCCCAGGTTTGGAACCACTGGAGTAGTGGCCAGTAGCAGGCTATATTGAACTTGTGGAGGAGAACATAGAACAATCCCATGTAATTTTCTATTTCTGTTGTGTATGACTCCTCTATATGACTGATTTGATTTTTTTTACTCTATTGTAGAGAATAATGGCATTGGAAGGGAATGAAACATCTCACATCCTTGTATTTGTCGATGAGGCTGGTTTCAACCTGGCCAAGGGCCGCAGACGTGGCCGTAACATCATTGGTCAGCGGCCACGGTGGATGTCCCAGGCCAGCGAGGGGGCAATTTAACAATGTGTGCTGCCATATCTGAGAATGGTGTGGCCACACACATCCCCAGTTTAGGCCCATATAACACTCAAAGCTCCTCATTTTCTTGGACCGTCTTTATACACATCTGGTCCCAGAAAATGAGAGAGGTCTCGAAGGGCCTCACCTACCACACTATGTGATCGTGTGGGACAATGTAAATTTCCACCGTGGGCCGCTCATCAGGGCCTGGTTCACCACCCATCCAAGGATGCTCATGGAGCTACTACCACCATACTCTCCTTTCCTTAATCCCATTGAGGAATTTTTTTCCGCTTGGAGGTGGAAAGTCTATGAACATCAGGCTCAAGACCAGAGATCCCTGCTCCATGCAATGGATGCTGCATGTGAGGACATTACAGGGGATCAGTGTAGGGGATGGTTGAGACATTCGCGCCGTTTCTTCCCTCGCTGCATCGCAAGGGAAAATATCCGCGATGTGGATGAGAATCTATGGCCAAACAGAGAGCAGCGTGGATGGCCAGGAGGATGAGGATGGTGGCCAGGAGAGGGACGGTGACGACAACAACCAGTGAAAGTTACCTTAGTTGTGAAACTTTATTTACTGTAAGCCCTACTGTAGGCTAGATATAATTTTTCTTGTTTTTTGTTTGTGTTTATATTTCGTACATGTACAGAATACTGTATACATTTTTATGTACTCTAATGTATGGAAGTTACTTTATGTGTGTCAATAAAAATGATTACAATTTCCTTGGAAGTAGGAGTGCAGTGTGTCTGATGTCAAACTTTGGAGGCTGCTCTTACTGTAAAATCCTTTTTTCAGTTTTATACATAATTGTATTCTGTTGGCTAGACCTCTGCCATAGTGACAAAACATCTAGGCATTTTGACTTGCAGTGCTTACACGATGCCAAAGGGACGATGCATTTTGGGGGCACTAACTATTTAAATGGGAAAGGAATTTAGTTTTGACACATGGGTAAACTATTTTGGGAGAGATACGAGCTTTTGCAGGTGATCCATGGTGTTGTGCTAAACCATCCAGGTTATTTTGGAAAAACGCACTAAGTGAATGCAAATGAGCCAACGCAATTGAGAAAGATCTTTGACATTTTGATGGTACTGACTCTTTATATGGGAAAGGAATCTATTTTGAAGCATGTATGAACAGTTTTGGTAAAGATATGACCTTTTGCTAGTGAGCTGTAATGTTGCGCAGAACTGTAAGACTGTTTGGCCAAATGATCTTATAGTTTTAAGAATGTAATTTCTGTTTCAAGAAATGAGCCAAACCAATCGAGAAAAACTGTAATATAGTGCCTTTCAAATCTAACTTCCATCCATCCATCTATTATCCAACCTGCTACATCCTAACTACAGGGTCATGGGGGTCTGCTGGAGCCAACACAGGGTGCAAGGCAGGAAACAAACCCCAGGCAGGGCGCCAGCCCACAGCAGTTCATATCTAACTTTCAGTGCAAAATTTATTAATCTAACTATCTATCGTATAGTACCTTTCTATCATTCAATGCCCAATCTATCAATCTATCATACAGTGCCTAATTTATTATATAGTGCCTTTCACATCTATCATAGAGTGTCCAATCTATTGATCTATCTATCTGTCATACAGTGCACAATCTATTATATAGCACCTTTTACATCTATCCATCTATTATATAGTGTTTTATCTATCTATCTATCTATCTATCATATACTGCCTTTCCTATCTATCTATCTATCTATCTATCTATCTATCTATCTATCTATCTATCTATCTATCACATAGTGCCTTATCAATCCATCTACAGTATCTATTATATAGCGCCTTATCTATCCATCTCTCTTGTAATCCACTTATCCATCCCATTAACCCATTTTCTGCCTTGCTTTTCCAGTTCCCATCGCTGGGAAGCCCGAGTGGCAGCACTGGGATCAAGGCCGCCCCAGCCCATCACAACAATTTGAAATGTATTGGAATTCCAGTAAATTCTTTTCAAATGAGTTTTTAGGCAATCACCCTCCTCGTTAGATGAAGCAGGACTTGTTTTTTGGGAGCGTGGCGTATTCCCTTTGAGTCACATTTCTTTGCTGAAAAACATTCATGTTTTCAATTGGCGTGTGCTTGTAAGACGGCATTCTTTTACTGCAAATAAGAAGCTTGGGGCTTCTGCCCGGCCCACTGGCTTCACTGCAGTGCGTTAGTAGGGAGTAACGCAGCGGAGCACATATGAGAAACATTCGATAGCTTCTATATTTTGTCTGCTATTCACTTAATTATAGAGTGGAATTCCCAGGATAGCTGGAGCCAACACGAAATGAGTGTTTATTCAATGGTCGTATTTACATTCTTCAAGATATTCTAGATTGCAGACATATACTGCAAATGGTTTCTTTATGGAGATATTTACTCAGCAGTGTGCCTTGTTTCACACACTTGAATGAGAACTGGGGGGAAAAAAATACACACCCAATATGAAAAAGTTATACCCGAAAGAAGAAGAAGAAGAAGAAGCTGTAGTGTGTCAGAATTCTCTGGAAACAATATGAATTAATTTTTAATCAAGTTAAGGAATTCATTCTGACAAATTACTCTACACAGCACCAGGGTGGGACTGCAAATCCTAACAAATTCAGTTGGCATTTTTTTTTTTTGTTGGGCTGTAGGCCTGGGGCCCCTGTCATGCCCCTGGCACTGCAGCCGACTGTGCCAGTCCCTCACGTCGTGTGTCATGATACCCTCCTCATCCTAAATTTTATCGTTCTGAGTCGAATTTGGAGGGGAAGGGTAGGGGCAGGGGGCAGCAGGCAGGGAATCAGGGGCGTGGCCTTGGGACTGGGAATGTATAAATAGCGATCTCTCAATTTGGAATGTGCATCTCTTAGGCCTTGTTCACACGGGCGTTAAGTTTTTGGATAAACGAACTTGGTCTGAGCGTCCTAGACGTTTATGTTGCATTTTGTGGTGGCGATCGATTGACTTCTACACCGGCGTTCGTTTGTCTCTGTCTAACGCCAGCCTGCAGCCCAAATTGTAGTTTGTGTGTTAACCCGTGGAGGCAGTGTCGGGAACTGGATATGAAAGCCCTTGTCGTTTTATTTGAGGTGCGTCCTTTCAATATGGACCATTTTGCTATGTTAGATATTAATCTTCTTGTTTTAAAAATACTCGTAATACGGCGACGTAGGGAGAGAAAAAATCGCCGCCGCTACTGGGTTCATCCTCTGACTGCACAACGTCGGGTTTAGGCCTTGTTCACACGGGCGTTAAAATCGAGCGTTTTTTGCGTCAGAAGCGTCCGTGAGCGGATCAAGCGCCGAGTGTTTTCTACACGTAGGAGTCAATGAGAGTGTTCACACGGGCTTTGGTGGCGCGCGTTTGTCCAGCAGCGCGTTTATACGGCATCAAAAAAACGTTGCATGCAGCTTTTTCTTGGCGTTCAAAACCCAACAAACGCAAGGAAACCACTTCTAGTTCGTTATCTGCGCGTTTATTTTACGCTTCGGAGGACTGGATATATATATGTTTACATGTTGTATATGAAAAAATATTAATATTTTTATGTTTTCATATACAACATATATATTTTGATATTGCTTATTTTATTTTATTGTCTCGTGTAATTTGTAAACCATGAACCTATTAATGTATATTCTAATATAATATTTCATAACGATTATGTAGGGGGGGCAATCCATGGCGGGGGCATTTCAGTGCATAACACCGTGTAAGCGCACACTCGACTACTGTTTCCTTACCTCAAAGTGACAAGTAGTCTCTCTTCGCTAACACCAAGTCGCATATTGGTTGATCGGCGGGCAATGTGGCATGGCACCAGCTGCAGCAGACAATCAAAAGTGGAAACCGACATCCGACAGTAATAAAAAAACTTGCGCGGAAATTTTCGCATTTCTTCATAAAGCACAAAAAAACTTCCTTTAACCCAGTGTTTCTCAAATAGTGGGGCGCGCCCCCGTGGCTCCGTCAAGGAGGTCGCGTTTGACCTCGGGGAACATGCTTTTTTATTTTTATTTTAATTTTTTTTTGAATTTAGAATGCACTTTAAATCTTTTCCGTTACATTTAATAAAGCTATTCTTTGTTGTAAATTGGTCCATATTTCTTTCTTTTTTTATTCTCTTATACGTTAATAAGGATACAGTGTTATGCAGAGGTGTACTTATAACAATTTTATAGACAAATGATACTATTTATAGTCGCGCGGGGGGCGCGAGATGTTTTCTTCTTCCTTGGGGGGGCATGACAGAAAATAATTGAGAAGCACTGCTTTAACCCGACGTTGTGCAGTCAGAGGATGAACCCAGTAGCGGCAGTGATTTTTTCTCTCCCTACGCCAGTATTACGAGTATTTTAAAACAAGAAGATTAATATCTAACATAGCAAAATGGTCCATATTGAAAGGAGGCACCTCAAATAAAACGACAAGGGCTTTCATATCCAGTTCCCGACACTGCCTCCACAGGTTAACACACAAACTACAATTTGGGCTGCAGGCTGGCGTTAGACAGAGACAAACGAACGCCGGTGTAGAAGTCAATCGATTGCCACCACAAAATGCAACATAAACGTCTAGGACGTTCAGAGCAAGTTCGTTAATCCAAAAACTTAACGCCCGTGTGAACAAGGCCTTAGTCTTATTAACAACGGTAATTTATTATCCAAATTGCAATCTTCACCTAAATCCCTAACAATATTGTCACACCAAACGTTAATTTTAGAGATT
>NW_024378167.1:0-8026 GCF_016835505.1 Polypterus senegalus
GGCAGAAGGTGGCGGCTCTACCTAACCAGTTTTTACGGGGAGCAAATATACATGATAAGAAACCTGGACACAAATAGAAGAACATACACAGGCATGGACATAATAAAAGTAAAATCCTGCAGTACTTCTTGTATTCCTCTCTCTGGCTCCAATAAACACACGTTATCGGCAATACACTAATAACCTAATTGTGCTCCACTCACTTAGAATCTGGAACCAATGTAGAAAGCTTTTTTTTTTTTTTTTTTTTTTTTACTGTGTCCTGTTCAGCTGTGAAGCAATCAGAATTGATGTCTGAATCTGGCGACTATACCAGTTTTCTCTCAGGTGGGCGTTACAGCTTCTGCGGGCGCCCGCCTGATACCAAAATTTTTATTAAAAAATTTTTTTAGATTTTTAAGATTGAACGGCCCACGGAGGAGACAAAGTGAAAGAAAAAGAAGAAAAAGGAAGAGATGGAGGTAAAGGGGAGGGTTTGTATAGAATAAACAATAAATGAACCAGAACCCAGCTTCTAGACCTGCAGAAGAGAGGGAAAAAAACAAACAAACCACGACCAAAACATTGCTGCATCAGCTACATGAAGATATATAAAAATGTTTTGACAATCATACAGTGTATTATTACTGAGGGCATTTAAGGCCCCCACAACCTTAGATCATGTGCTGAAGATGCCCAAGTCATACTTAGAAATCACCATGTGAGCACCTGTGTGTACTTGCGCTTGTATTTTAAGGTTTCTCATAGGAGCATCCAATAGTGAGTGTGAAGGGGCCACAGACCTGCCCCAAAAGCGTCACGGAAGATGGAGGAAGTTCAAGCCCAGAGACCCAGGGTCACCCCAGGCCGGAGACCCCAGGGAGGCCGTCACCAGAGAAGCCCCAACCCCACCCGAGAGGCTGAGGGATCACCCGGGGGTCACACCAGCCCCCGGCAGAGTCGGGAGATATCAGCGGCATGCCCTCGGGCCCGAGTCGGCCGGGCCGGAACCAGCAGCCGGGACCGGAGGCGCCCCCCGCCGAGGACCCACAGAGTCAGGGGACCAGATCCCACCAGGCAGCCCCCGGGGCAACCAGACAGATGCTTAAGGCAGGGGAGGTAGGGCAAAGATGTTGTAGTATTGCCAGATGTCCCAGGAGGGGGGGTCAAACCCCACCTGACATATACAGTCACACACAAAACACAGTCATACCTCCCTCCCTCGTACTCTCACATACACATACAACCCAAGACTTACAAGGATTGCAGACACCCATTCACACCCCCCACACACCCTACTAACTCTGGTCCGGTGCTGCTTACCTGAGGTAAAATTCCTGGGCGTCAGAGTTAGCCCGTTCCTGGGGTAATAGTGAGCAGGCACCCCATCCAGCTTAGAGCAAAGCAACCCCCCACTCCAGCCCACAGGCAGGCGGCCAGCTCCCCCCCCTAGCCTCCAGCCCGGCCCAGCTAACTGAGAACAGAGGTTGTTAAGACCCCCTAGTCTCCCTCCGCCTGCTCTAATGTAGTGTTGGTGTGTGTCTGATAAAGTTCATTTTGTGGTTGGGGGGCAGTGACCGGCACCATGTAGCCTACACCAGCTGATGCCAACACACAGCCCACCTCCCCAAAACTCTCCGTGACTAGGTGCATTTTAAAAATTGGAAGTGGACCCCCGGCCGAGTGAGGCTGAAATTTCCCCCCCGGGATAGTTGAGTGTGCCCCTCCAAAGGCCCTAGTGTGCATTTGGTGGAATGTTTTTTGGAAGTGTTTAATGTGCAAATAAAATTGGGGTGTAGGCTGCCACAGGACTGGAAACGGGATCCATACCGCACCCTGACACCCCCCCCCAAAGGGCCCTATGTGCATGTTTGTGTGATGATGTGAAGGAAGGAGGAAATGCAGGGATGGGAGGGGCGGCTGAGGGGCCGGGAGCCCCCCAGGGAGCCAAACTCCCTACTGGCCCCAATAGGCACCTCCGTTCCCAAAATCCACCCAGGGCACGGAGGCCCCAGCCTATCTAGCCATGGCGAAGCAGCAGCATCACAGACCCCCACGGGTCTGGGCCACAACCCCACCACCCCAGCAGAATATTTACTCCCATCCCCCATTTACTCAACTTCAGATTAAGTAGACATAAGACCCCAGGATAAAGCTAGATCCCCCCCCTCCCGGACATCCCCCTCCCCATGGGTGGAACTGCCGCGTTCGGCCCTCTTCCGGCGGCGTACATCCCAGGACCCAACCCCCAAGGCCCCACCCATATCCCCATCCGGGGCGGCCGCCCCAAACCCTAAGCCACCAGGCCCACACAGACCAACCCAGGGCATTGGGGCCCCACTAGGCAGCGCCCCGCGGCCACCGTCAAGACCCCTAAGGCCTACACAGCCACCAGAACCCCACGGAGGAACAAACACCCCCAGAGTGGGCACAGCCCCAGCCAAGCCCCCCAAAGTGACCACCCCAGGGATCCTCCAGATACCCCAAAGCCCCAGACTCTCCACCACATCAACCACAGCACCCCGCAGGCATATCAATGACCCTCCATCTCAGCTATGTGATGGAACCGATCAAAGAGCCCAGAGATTGATTTGAAGTAGGAGAGGCTGTCTCAAGTGTAAATTTTGATCAATAAAGATTTCTATACTTTTAAATTTGCAAAGATTATCTTTGTTTTCCAGTTTATGAGATAGTTTTCTTAGCGATGCATATGG
Source organism: Polypterus senegalus (assembly GCF_016835505.1). Lineage (NCBI taxonomy): Eukaryota > Metazoa > Chordata > Cladistia > Polypteriformes > Polypteridae > Polypterus > Polypterus senegalus. The sequence continues at coordinate 2,694 of NW_024378167.1, forward strand.
CAGTGAGAACCACGTGAACAAATTTGTTTCAATGGGACATCCTCTAGGTTCCCAGCAAGCAAAATGAGGAAGTTGGGATATCACATTTCAACCTTGACAGGTCTTCACATACTCATACCAGAATCTCTGAACAGGTGGACATGACCACGTGCGTGGATATAACTATCAGGAATGTTGTCTGTGCGGTGTGTGCAGGTGTCAGATGCAAAAATCCATCCTGAACACCCGATGACCTATATAATTGTACTCTGTTAAAAATTTTTGTATTGAATTAGTTGTAAATTGGGGTTTCTGATCGTTTTAAAGTTTTTAAACAGGTTTGGGACCAAAAAGTCTGATCAAAGCTAACTAATAGATCCTCCTCCCATTTGCCTATAGGAATTGCTATTGTATCATCTTTTTTTGGTAAATGTTTTATATACTTGAAGTAATTTGGGGTGTTTGAATTACAGAAGTCAATACCTTGATGGTGTTTGTAATTCTACTTTAAGATTAAATTTTCTTTAACTACTGATTTAATTTGGAGATATTCAAAATCTATTCTTGTCTATCCCAAATTGGGAACTATTCTTTAAATGGAATGAAATCAACCCTTCAACTATGTGTTCCATGTATAGAATTTCCCTTTTATTTTTCCCAGTATGGGAGGTTCATCTTTTTATTGTTTTGCAATATGTCAGGATTATTCAGATGGTGTGTGTCTGCATGGAATTAGTAAAGACTCCGTCATTTTAGATATTCCCACCATGCTGTCATTTGAGGTACTGATATTAATACTTTTAAAGCTTTCATGCTTTCTTATTTTTGAGCTAATAAGCGGTGGGTCAGCTCTATAGTATTCAAAGTGTCTATTTCACATCTAACCAGGACTCATCCAGCGGGTTATGTTGCAACCATCTTGGTATATATTGGAGCCTGTTGGCTAAGAAAAAAAATAGAAGTTGGGTAGATCCCAAACCCCCTCTATCTTTGGTCTTCTGTAGTGTTTTAAGCTAATTAGTGAGGTTTATCCTTCAAGGAATTTAGTGATGGAGAGTCAGGGATCTAAACAATCAGATGATGAGCTTGTTTGGGATCATAGAAAATAAGTTTGATTCTTGGTAAACCATCATTTTAATTGTGGCAACCCCCCCCCATAAGTGATATGGTAAGGATTTCCATCTAGCAAAATCATCTTCCACTTTCTTTAATGTGGGATGTAGTTTGGTTTAGTTAGATCTGCCAGCCTGGAGACCAAGATACTTGGGGATGCAATATTCCCTATTCCAATTGTGTATTGGGAATTGACAAAAAAGAAATTAATTGGAAGAACTGTGATTTTAACCAGTTTATTGAATAATCTGAAACTCTTGAAAGGAGTTTATTAGTTCAATTGCCTGGGAGAGAAGGATTGAGAATTCTGAAGATAAAGTAACCGTCATCTGCATAAAAACTGATTTTATGTTCTATGTTCTTACACTTTATGCCTTTAATAACTGTAGTTTGCCTGATTGCTGCTGCTAAATGGTTCAATAAAGATGAAATAGCGAGGAGAGAGGGCATCCTCTGGTCCCCTCTGAAAACAGAGCTATCTGATGTTTGGTCATTGTCCTGGCGCATGCTGTTGGTGAACTGTATAAAATTTTTAACCAGTTTATGAAGAAGTTTCCAAAACCAAATTTATGTAAAGTTGCAAATAAGAACTTCCAGTTAACTCTATCAAAAAGCCTTTTCTGCATGAGAGATAATATACTGGTTTCCATGTTTCTGCTATAAGAAAAGTCTATTAAGTTGGAGTAATCTACGTGAATTTGTGGATGAATGTCTCCCCTTAATGAAACCAGTTTGGTCTGGATGATTATGAAAGGGGTTACCTTCTCTAATCTTTTCAAAGGGCTTTACAAATTATTTCAGGTCCCAAAATTAATAAGAGAATTGAGATAGCTGGTAGGAAATATAGGATCTTTGCCTGGTTTTAACAGGAGACTAATGTTGGCTGAATTCATGTTTGGCTGTAGTCTACCATTTTCTTGTATTTCACACATCATTCTGAAGAATGTTGGCCAAAAATGATCAGAATTCTTTGTAGAACTCTGCTGGAAACCCATCTGGACCTGGAGCCTTCCTATTGGGGATGGGTTAAGAGCTTCCTGAAGCTCATCTGATGTTAATGCGAGTCAGGACTGTAACTGGCTATCTGATAATTTAGGAAGTATTATCCTGTCTAGAAACTCATTGATCTCATTATCTGATGGGTTAATCTGTGGTGATAAAGGTTTTGTAAAAAACTCTGAAAGTGTTGTTTATTCTTTCAGGGTCATATACTATATTCCCAGTTGAGTCTTTAACAGCAGATATGGCAGGTTTTTCTTTGTTTTTTTTTTTAAATGGTTGGCTAAAAAATTGCCTGATTTATTCGTGTTCAAAGATTTTCTATTAGTAGTCTTTGTGCTAAAATTGTGTTTTTGTCAATAATTCCTTTAAGTTCTAGTTTTTTCTACGAATTTGTTTTGTAATTCTTCTTCTGGGGGGGCCTCTAGAGACTTAATGATTTCTTCTAATTCCTGAATACGTTTGTTTTCTATTTTTTTTTTATGTGATGAAGGGAATTTTACCTCTCATCACTGCTTCCTACCTCCCAGAGAACAGATGCTGATGTTCCAGGAATGTCATTGTGTTCTAAATATAAAGCCCACTCTTTTTTATAATATTCCACAAAACCTTCATCTTTAAGCAGTGACGTATTAAACCTCCAGTTTTACCTGATGGGATTGTTTTCTTATTTAACAGAGTTAAAGAAACTTTTGGGGCATGATGCTGACAACTATAGGGTGTATCTCAGTGTCTGAAATGTCAAATAATGGGGGCTGCTGACTAGAAAATAGTCAAAGCGTGGTGGGGTGATGAACATGTGAGAAAAAGTATACTCTCTAGGCTGGGATAAAAGATGCCATGCATCACAAAGCCCATAATCACTCATATCCCGTTTGACTATATTAATTTGGGGAAAGCCAACTGCGGGTGAGTCCCAGCTGTACTGAGCCTGTCTGAAGAATGATCCATCCAAAAATTAAAATCTCCGCAAAATATAAGTGGACAGTCAAGTGTTGGAGGTACAGAAAAAATTATGAAAAATGCGGGGTCATCTATGTTTGGACGGGATATGCTAACAATACATAAGCTTTTTATTTTGTATAGACAGTTTTAGTATTATAAATCTACCATCTGGATCTGAGACTATGTCCATACTTTGAAATTTTATTTTTGTGTATTAAAATAGCTTCACCTCTTTGTCTAGAGTTATAGGCGGAAGAACAGTGTGGGAAACTCAGATGTTTTAAGTTCATCTGCAACGTGGAACCTATGGGGTCTCTTGTAATGCAACATCTGCCTCAGTCTTTTAAGCTGATCAAAAAACTTTAATCTCTTTTCTCTAAAAGCCAGTTCCATGACACCAACAAATGACAAACCTTAGTGTACCCATAGTTGTGTGTGTGATTAGCTAATGATGTGCCTTCAGGGGAGTTAGTTAAAGTAAATAAATGTATAATTTAATCTGAAGAAAAAAAATAAAAAAAAATAAAAATAAATATATATATATAATATAAATAAAAAAAAAACAATAAATAAGTAAATAAAAAATATATGCATAATAATACTAAAAACAATAATATTATTAATGCTGATGATTATAATATGATCTGAAAATAAATAATAATAATAATGCTGATAATAATAGTGCTAATGATAATAATAAAAAATAAAAATACTAATAATAATAGTGCTGATAATAATAATAATAATAGCTGATGATAATACTAGATGCTGATAATAATAATAATCATTCTGATAATAATACTAAACTGATAATAATCAGACAATAATAATAATAATAATAATCAGACAGAACCAAAAAAGCATTTTAAGGCGGAGAACTTGCTTTCTGTGGCACCTGCAAAGAACCACCTCTTTCAACCCTCACAAACATATGCAGTTTTTAATATCTGAAGAAAAATTTGGACTTAACATTTAAAAGATCTTTATACTGAACAACGTCTTTGCATCCTATGAACAATTACGAGTCCAAATTTAGCATTAGCTTCTAAATTTCTTTCACTATCTTCAAATCAGGAACTTTTGTTAAACAGAACCTTCCAGATTTTTTCCTCATCTTGCCCTCATCACGCTGGAAAAGTATTGCTCAATTTCAAGGAGTTAGACTCCATCTCTACAATATATAAATCCTTTACAATCCCTTCCTTTCAAAGATCCCAGAAGGACACTAAGAAAATGACCTCTCAATTAATATATCAGAAAAGGAGTGGAAAGTAGCAATGCAGAGAAATTCACTCCAGCTCCATATCATAAAGCATGCAATTATACAACTCAAAATTATATATCGAGCACATCTGTCTCAACTAAAACTCTCCAAAATGTTTCCAGGGCATGATCCAACCTGCGAGCGTTGCAGCCAAGCCCAGCCTCACTGAGGTCACATGTTCTGGGCCTGCACCAAATTAACATTATTCTGGACAAAAATTTTTAATTACCTCTCAGACAGTCTTGGACTCACAATCCCTCCTAACCCATTAACAGCTGTGTTTGGGGTTCTTCCAGAGGGTCTTAAAGTGGAGAAAGACAAACAAATTGTGATTGCATTCACTACACTACACTTATCACTTATTCTGATAAACTGGAAGAACCCAAACTCTCCTCTTTTAAGTCAGTGGGAAACTGATGTGTTATATTATTTAAAATTGGAAAAAATCAAATACTCAGTTAGAGGATCTGTGCAGACTTATTCAAAACATGGCAGGATCTAATCAGTAATATTTTGAAATGAGTTTATAAAAGCACAGAGGAATTTGTTGATTTAGGTATTTTTACAAACCTTAAATTTTACACCATTTGGCTTGCTCTCTCACTCAAAGGGTGGGGATCGATCTGTTCTTAGCATAATTCTTTTTTGTAAAAACTTGATTACTATGTATTGATTATAATAAAATTAATAAATAAAAAAAGTCTTAAGCGCTCTTTGGAGGTCATTCATATATTATATATATAGCAAAATACCCGTGCCTACTTAGGGAGTAATGTGTTAAAGTAATGAAAAAGAAAAGGAAACATTTTAATAATAGCGTAACATGATTGACATTGTCATGAGTGTTGCTGTCTTATATATGACTGCCTAAAATAAGTCACCCTAAGCAGCTCTTACTTTTTACGTTCATTTAATCATGGCTAGAGGCCGAAAAATTATAAAATGGAAGGAGGATTACACAGGTATGGCTTTACAAAACAATTATTGATGGCGATCGATTATTCATAAAGCTTGAATTGGTGATCTTTTTTGG